>NC_136509.1:78730433-78807933 GCF_053919585.1 Euprymna scolopes
TGAGATTACTAACCACATAGGCTAATTTGCCAAGTTTCCATCGGAAAAAGAAAATTTCATAAGACGATGCAATTTACAAGCGAATGTATATGCCCATCAAGGGAGATAATTTTTTTAGTCAGATTTTGCGAGGGTATGTCAATATACTCCTACATACAGCGCCTGTTATTCTAATGGTAATGCATGTGGTAATAATAAAGCTTTACATTGCTTATCTTCAGTGATCTACCGAAGACAGGTATGTTAAAAGTATTATGGCGCATATACACATGTAAGTGTTGGTCTGTCTATTGTCGATGATCGTTGCCATCCTGAAAAATAGTCATAAGTATTGTGATATGTTCTGATATTTCCTTGTATACCGATTAACTCATTATGCATCTTTCATTTTCATTTTTTCCGAAGATATATCGGATAAGAAAATTGCAATATCGATCTGGGATGTCTTGTTAGTTTGCATCGATTGCGTCGAGAATTGATTGATTTCCCGTTATACTATTTTATTGATCTTTAACAACGGTGTTTGCACGTGTATTTGCGTTCGTCAGGGTTGCAAACTGCATCATTTGCATGCAATCAACGGATATCGATATTGTTCAGTAGAAAGAAATCGATTAGGATTTGCGCGTATTTTCTCTGATAGATGATGAGAGATAACCCAATGAGAAATGTTTCATCGACAGTTTTCCCCAACATGTGGAGAATCACATCCGGTCACGCGATACAAGATTTATGCAAAAAAAAACAAAAAAAAAAAACACCACGATTAAACAGTGTTCATTTCGCCCGCAAAAAAAGCGGACTCCATTTTAAAAATATGTTTGAGATGATGCTTACTTATTCGGATTATTTAGATTTTTCGGACTACTATTCACATCTTGAGTATTGTTTACAGAACGTAAACAAATTAAAACAATAGAGCACCATTAAGTATAAGACACAGGCGGAACCTGCGGAAATCCCACAGATGACTCATTCATATGTAATATGTTGATATATTGCATACTTTAGATGTTCAGCGTAAGTGAATTCGCACAGATATTATTGTACCTATTTACAATGCCTCCCCACCGGGACAGAGTTAGACACCAGGGGCGTTTTTTAACGTGGAGAAAAAGTCAGTCGTGTCGGACTGTTCCTCCACCGAAAGAGAACAAGAAATGGAAGTGCAGCATCTGAAGAACAGATGCTACACTTTGATTTCTGATATTATCGTAGTCCTTTTGTTAAACTTCAAAAGTATTTTCTAAGCTAGTAGGGACGCCCGGCGTAGCTCGTACGTAAAATAAGCTTGCATATAATAGTTTAAGTCTTGCGGATCTCGTATATATTATTATAGTTAATGTTCTATCAATTATTCCAAAACTGGTGACAGCAGCTGGTTCTTAACTCACAAAACTCTCTCCACATTTTAAATCGCTGTGTCGAGTAACCATATTCTCGAAGTCAGTGTCCGTAACAGGACCCCTTAAGAGCCCACAGCTCGCAGAAAACGATGTTTTTATTGCACGAGAAGTTATTTGCTTTATCGCCGACATACTACAATCGGAAGAAATCGTGACAAAAAAATAATACTTTCGAAAACACTCCTGGAAACAATAAAATGTTTATCCCGTACGTTAATTCAAAATCGTGCTACCACTCTCTAATTCTAAGGAACAAAACAGAAAACCTCTTAGTTAGAGCGGTTCTGGGTATGACCTTAAACTATATCCGATGGTGAGGCCCCAGCTCTCGGGCTTTGGAGAGTAAGGAGCCGCCCTTTAATTGTAATTGCTTCCAGGTCCACCTTGACCTGGAGTGGTAGTACCTGTTAGGGTCCCAACTATGGGTTGAATAGAAACCGACTTAAAAAATAAATATACTCTATTAAAAAAATGTTCTTCAAAATCACTGGATAGTTTATATGCCGTAAGTTATAGCTTATCTGGTGGTCTGTTATAGCATATCTGGTGGTCAGCACACTAATTCCCAAGATACCATAATAGATACTTGTCAACCCTCAATTCACCAGATCCGGGGGGGCACGTCTATCCGACCAGATTCATGGAAAAAAGGCACACCTTAACTAACCTACCAATATTCACAAATCATACTGTGTCTAACGGATGCATAACTAGCAGCGAAGGTCATGTGTCAATTTTATGCCCTGGTGGTGTGTCGAGGCAACCTAAATCAAAAGTTCCCTTTTAATACAACTCTTACAAGGTATCTTGATATTACCACTCCTCCTATGGGGATATCTTAATTGATCAAAACATCACTTGATTTGGGTCCCATTTATCAAACACCATCGTCACACTTAAGTAGTCGCAACACAATGACACAGTTCCAACAGGTTTGTCAACGCATAACGTTTGGATCACTTTTGATCATCAAGTATCAGCTTTTACAAATGTCCGATGACCGAAAGCGTAGTACCGCCTCGCATATTAAAGTCATGCGGAGATCTGGACACGCTTCCCGTCACAGCTATAACGAGCTTTCTGTAAGCACATGACCTTTTGGAGATAATCGTATTTTCCTTATAATACTATGAGAGTATTTAATTCTATGCCTTCCACCGAATCTACGAAGAAATCCGAGAAAAATACAAAAAAAAATAAAATAAAATAAAATAAAAAGTATATGCGACGCGCTTGCGATAAGTAGAATAACACGGATTAATCTCTGATCCTTCCTAAACCGATGTCCCCTTTCTAAAATTCTAATCCGACATGCTTCTCTTCAATTCTTCTAAACATAATCAGCGTATACCTGCTTTTTGTTCGTCTAATTGAATCAGCGTTCCAATCTTCTAATACAAATAAATGCATAAATATATAATTACATCACGATTGCATTATACACATAATACAGATCTGAAATACGTGTACATGTATTTCGACAATACTGCCATAAAACAAAAAAAAATAAATAAAACATTAATCTAGCCCTTACTGCAAGACAGTTGATTTATACGGGTGTTCAATTATTTAAAAAAAATGTCATATTTTCTTTTTATTTTAATTTCATTTTAATCCCAAATAAGGCACAGTGCCACTTTGATGTAGGAGGGACTACTATCGGGGGCAGTAGTTGAAGGGATACTATGTAGGGAGTCGAGCAGCAAGATGTCTATTCACATTACACATGAACTTCTTCATGTCAGTAAAGCTTGGGAAAACATAAACCCGGAAGGGAATTTCAGAGTCGTGTAGTTCTGGTGAAGAAACTATTAAAGAAGACCTTCTTATATCTAGGAATATCTACTGTGTATGGGTGGGACTTTGCCGTTTGTCGAGTCTGTCGGAGGTATTTACATCGAGTGGGTACAAAGGCGTGTAGTTTGTCAGACCACCCACCATTAAAATACTT
Source organism: Euprymna scolopes (assembly GCF_053919585.1). NCBI lineage: Eukaryota > Metazoa > Mollusca > Cephalopoda > Sepiida > Sepiolidae > Euprymna > Euprymna scolopes. Next base: position 78,733,791 of record NC_136509.1, read on the forward strand.
GTAGAAAAGGCAGAGGGATGCAACTTTGCGTCGATGGGACAGTGGTTGAAGCTTGGATGACATTTCAGGGCCTATCACGATTGCTGAATCTCTTTTGAACCTTGTCCAGGAGCGAGAGACTAGAACAGGTGCACCAGACCAAATGTGACTATATACATGGGCAAAGGGTGGCCTTGCCTAGGAACTTTCAGGCGTAAGTAACATTCTAGAGCGCAGCCCTTACAATGCTCCCGACGTACCTGTTCCAACTCACTGATTTCTGTGAACGTTAAGCCGAGGATTATTAATGAAGTACTTTCATGTAATGTAGTTTTAACTATCTATCACAGTTGCTTTCCATTATTATTCCGAATCAAAGGTAATTAAAATAGTGAGGTAAGGCACCAAATTGGATGAAAATCGTTCGGTATACAATATATGTAAGTATATAGTCTGTAAAACTAAGGACTTATTAAGGGCATTACTATTTTAGTGGTTTTGGGATAATCTATTAAACGACTTTGTCCGTATGACGTCTGGTCGAACGAGAGGTACATATGCTAAAATTACAAGTTGCTTAGGGAAATCCGCACAGGGCGAATACTAAAATAGAATGCTATATCACTATTTTTTTTATGTAGATAGCAATGTTGAATATATATATATATATATATATATATATATATATATGTATACATATATGTATATATATATAAGTGTATGTATATATATATAAGTATATGTGTGTATATATTTACCTATACATACATAAATATAGAAAAATAAATAAGAGAGAAATATATACACATATAAGTGTGTATTTCTAAATACTTGCTTTCTCGGCGAGAAAAAATTGTTAAAATACACATTGAAAAGGTATATTTAGAATTGTAATTCAACGAAGAAACTTTTTAAATAAACAAAAATTCATTCATTTAGTGATCAAGTATTTCGGCGGAATCACGTCTTCGTCAGTGTCGACAGAGTTTTATCATAGTTTTTATTTGTCGTGGAATCATCCCACTTAGAAAAAAAACAGACTCGTCAGGTGTTAATCAATGGTTATTGTAAAATATACACGCCGATAGATTCGCAATTTCATTCGTGGAATGTGATATTAAGAATTTTTTTATCCGTTATTAAAGCGTTGTTTTTGTATAAAATATCAACAATTGAACGCCATCACGTCTTCGTCAATATTGACACGGTTTTTTATTAATACTAAAAGGATCTTGTTTCTCCTTAGTGGTATATATAGAGGGAGAGAATAATCGGTTCTCACAGGCGCGAAGGCTAAATATATAGCAAGAAAAATGGGCTAGTTTAGAATTGTAATTTATTTAATTATGTTGATTGAACAAACTTACGCCTATTTTTAAAGATCGATTTAATCCGAGTTCTATTCGTATATATATATATATATATATATATATATATATATATATATATATATATATATATATATATATATATATATATATATATATATATATATATATATTTCTTATTATGTCTCGGCAGTCGTGGGAAAAGCATATCTTATTTTTATTTTATTAATGTTATTGGGATATTTCCCTTTTCTTTTCTTTGTACATATTTGTGAATTATTCAATGGATTTCGGCGTTTTGGATTATTTTGGACCATCTTCCAATTACGTTATTTCATTGGATTTCACTTGTGCAAATGGAAACTCAATTTCTTGGAGCTATAATTTTGGATTTTACCGACATTGGATTATTTACCTTTCACCAAAATATCAATTCACGTGTAATCACCTTTTTCCTCACCATATTCCCTCTGCTTCATTTCTGTTATGAAGTAAGATCTTTGACTTACTTGTAGTTTCATCAAATACTTTTGTATTCAAAATTCGATCCAGCATGTTGCTAATTCCTACCCTCTGATGAGAAGGAAAGTATTTCTTCGAAACTCCGCGGATTAAGGACTATTCACTTATTTTGTGCTTCCTTTTTAAAATTAAACATGTAATTATCCGCGTACACGTGTTTCGTCGTCTACGACTCATCAGAGGGCTGTATCTAGAGGGATTCGAAATCGGGACCCAACTGTAATGAGCCTATATATATATATATATATATATATATATATATATATATATATATATATATATATATATATATATATATATATATATATATATATATACTAGCTTTACCCGGCCACGCGTTGCTGTGGCTCAGTTTGTTAAAATGGAGCACATGTGAAAGTAGAGAAAAGTTTGATTCTTTTTTTTTCAAGAGAATGTACACATTATTTATTTTTTTTAACAGATGTTAAGAAAATAAACAGAAAAATACTTCCATCATTAATTATGCAAAAAAATAAATAAAATGTTTATTTAGTGTTTCAATATGCTTATAAATTACGATAAAACATGCTGAACATGCACTGTTTTACGGTCGTTATAAAAATGGTACGGAAACTTAAATTTCGCTTCATTTTAATCTTTCTTCATTTTTTAATTGTACCCCCAAACGAATATAATCAAAACAGTAACATTCAACAATTGTACTTTATGTATATAAAGCACCACATATTTTTTTTTAAAATTAAAAAAAAGGTAATAAATAATTCCATTTTTAAACGAAAAAGTCAGTTTACCTAACTTACTGTATTAATGCTATTTTTTAAGCAAGAAAAAAAGGGTAAATATCCAGATACGCTACTACAGAAAACCGACCACTCTAATTTGTTTTTTTATAGGTAATTGAGGTCGCTGACAACGAATCTGATAGTCAAACTTGGGGCAAATTTACCGTTTGCATGGTATTTACCCCTGAACCCACGAACTTCTTTCCACCATTTTGCAGCTTCCGTTTATGCTACGCGTATGCACGCTGCAGCATAAACGACGGCTTCACCAAGCAAACTACGTTGGGGGGAGAGGATTTTTTTTTCCAGGACATAGAATTTCCTAATTTTCAAAAATACATTATAGCGCTTTTTGGGCGGAAAATTTTAAATTAGCTGAAAAAGAAATAAAATAAGAAAAGGAAAGTACACCAAGTTGGAGTAGGGGGGGGGGGTAATTTATCTGTTTTTTTTTTTACCTGGAACATCAAATTTTCAAATTTTCCGTAAGTAACGCACCGACATTTACAATTAGAATACCATTTACCATTTTCCGAAGATTTTACTTTGTACATTGGGGGCGCGAGCGGGAGGGGGGATGTGATGTTGGGGCGCGCAAACAAATTAGAGTCGTCGGGGTTCTGTAGTAGCGTATCTGGATATTTACCAAAAAAATATTTAGGTTTGGCTATAAATTCCTAAACTCATTTCACCCTAAATAATTTAGGTGACTGAAATAGGAATCTAATTGAATCTTTAATTTCCTGAATATTATGATAGAATTCGTTTTTCTTCGAGTTATATCGAATACATTAATACGGATTTTAGGGGCTTTTTTCGTAATGTTACTGTAAAAATTATTTTTTATTGTTACAAATTACCATGCTTTAAAAAAAGCAAAAATAAATTCTTGCGTTTTTTATTTACTACTTAATACCATAACTTTAGTAAAGTTATTTTTTGTTTAAACAAAATAAAACATTTTCACTAAGAGTTAAGTAAACCTAATTAGTTCATTATATTCAGCGATCATTATTCGAAAAATACTGCAATTTTCATTAAAATTCGTTAATTTCCTGATTTTTAGTGAATTTTTAAGTAAAGGGAGGAGTCAAAATGTGTATACACTTTGAGCGTCGGCACACGTGTGGTTAATTTAATTGAAGTTCAATCACATGGTTACATTATCAATAATCATGTAATTTAAACCCATTGAAAATTTACCGATATTGTAAACACATTCTGTTTACATTAAGCCTGTGGTGTTTTTTTAGTGATGCAATGTGTGGGTTTTATTACTGTACACATAGATTCGAAAAAGTTGTCAAAAAACAAATATATAACAAATAAATGTTATCAAAGGCAACATAAGTTACTTTTCTACCTAACTGGATATATTTTCGTGTTTTTATTCAATGTAACATGTTTATTCAGCACGAAAACCCTACAGTGTTTACCGATGTATTGGAACATTCGAGATGGAGTCTGATTCTCTCTTTAACACGGTAAGTTCGGGAAAAGATGTTATAAATAAAAAACCGGATAAAATACTGTTAAAAACTCGCTCAATAAATGTTACTGTGACATAGGTTGACATATATTCGGCGGGTTTTTAACAGTATTTTGTATAGATTTTTATTTATAACACCTTTTTCCATACTTACGGTGTTAAAGAGGGTGTGAGACGCGATCTTGAATTTTCAAATACATCGGTAAACACTGTATGTTTTTCGAGCTGAATAAATATGTTACACTGAATAAAAACACGAAAAATATATCCACTTTAGTAGAAGAGTAACTTACCTTGCCTTTGAAAACATTTATTTGTTATATATTTGTTTTTTGACAACTTTTTCGAATTTATGTGTACAGTAATACAAACCCTTTCGGAGGTTGGAATGCCTCCCCCACCTAAAATGTACTTGGAAAAATCGATTTTGTAGTGAGATTTAAGAATGGTTAGTCGAAAAAAAGGTGAAAAACAAAACAAATAATCAATAAATAATTGTTAACAAAGGCAATAAATGCTACTTTTTTTACTTACATGAATGAGTTTATTTTATGTTTTAAAGTATTTTCAATCGCTTTTCGGGTTTTCTTTATTTTTTAATAATCTAATGCGGGTGTGTGGGTTCCAAATATCTCCAGATTTTTCTAGAATTTCCCCGCTAGATTGCAAACGAAATCTCCAGATCTAGCAGGAAAACCGCTAAATTGTAACACTGGTGACGTGACAGGAAGCGGTAATAAATAATTGTCCCTATATAAAAAATGGCCTCTTGGTACAAAGAAAAACACCTATTTATCATATAAAAATTAAGTGTAATGTTATAATTAAAAAGAAATATATAAAAACACATATGGATATAGTAAACATATTATACCAAAACGTGGAAGACATCCGTCCAGTGTTTTTTTAGACAATTAATTCCGAACGAACCAACATTTACATTTATATATATATATATATATATATATATATATATATATATATATATATGTAGATATATATACAATTATGTACATAAATATATATATATAAATATGTATACATGTATATATAATATATATACATATATATATATATATATATATAATTAGATTTGCATACGTCTACATCACATTTTATATATACAACATTCAATGAAAATCTAATTCAAATTTAGTTGTGATAGTGCATGCAAATGGAGGTAAGCCCATCTGTAATATTTACATTGTTAATGTGTTATTTGTGAAATATAGACAGAATGGTTTATGGAATGCATAATAAATATTCACAAGGTTTCCAGTTTCATGAATTTTCCAGGGAATTAAAGGCATATTATTTCCAGTTCTCATTTTTATAAATGTATTTTTGATTTGCATTAAATTCATCGCATGATAACTAATAAGATCTGTATAAATTACTCTGGTATATTTTGCGGCATAAATGTAAATACATTTTAGAATTTGATAACATTTACTGGATTCATATTCTTTATTAGTTTTATTGAATTAATTTATCCGCGTCTTAAGAAATATATATATATATATATATATATATATATATATATATATATATATATATATATATATATATATATATATATACTCGGTTTTTTTATATTCAAAAGTAATGGACTAATGAATTCAACGAGGTGGTTAGATAGTGCTCAATAAAAAGAGCTGATAATACTTGTTTATTGTTATATAAACATGCTCACATCCCGCTGCTACAAATAGCCACTTATTTCAATCAAACAACAGATATCATCAGGCAGCGACTTGACTATTCAAAAGTTCAATGAATAATGGATTTTTATTTTAGGTAGGAACTCTTTAGAAGTTGGAGTTAAAAAACTTAAAACACAGGACTTTAATTAAATAAAAAAGTAAAAAGGGAGAGGCAATTTAAATAAAGTTAAAAAATTACAATGGGGAGAGAGTGATTGAGAAGAGGAAAAAGGAATAGAGACAGAAATAGAGAAAGAAAATATAGAGAAAACAAAATAGAGAGAAAAAGAAGAGAGAAAATATATATATATATACATATATATACATATATATATATATATATACATATACATATATATATATATGATATGGAGAAGAAAAGAAAAAAGAAATAAATGGTTATAATAAAGAGAATAAAAACTAGAAGGAAAAGGAAAGAATAATGAGATCTAGTTAAATAGGGAAAGAGAGAAAGTAAGAATTTGACAGTATATAGAAAAAGAAAAAGAAAAAGAAAAAAACCTGCGTGTCAACCAATTTATGAACAATTATACAATTCAGTAATGAAACATATTATTACAAATACAAACAGAAGATACAATCCAAGCGTCAGAAATGAACGTGTCAAAAAAGGCAGTGAATGTATTCGGCTAGCATATTTATCCTCTTACATACGTCCACGAGTAAAATCAACGCAATTCAAACATACGTCTACCATTAATTAGGCCCTTTATGCTAAATGATATAAGTTTAAAGTTTTCGCGTTTTTATTAGATAAATATATGAATAAAAGAATAAAATAATGATAAAACAATATTAAAATTATTATTAATAACAATAAACATAATAATAATAATAATAATAATAATAATAATAATAACAAAAACAGAATAAAATTAATATTTATTATCTTTTTAATATAACATATTTAGCCATAAGAGGGGATTAAATAAATTAAATAGGTCCAATAATTATAAATAAAAAACTACTAATATTTATGTATATAAAAAAAGAATACAATACAAAAATATATATATACACACACACACACACATATATACCCAAATATACACACACATACACACACATATATATATATATACATATATATATATATATACATATACATGCACATAAGTCAAGGCGTAACTATACTATTAAGTTGGAAGTTTAAGCTATATAAGTATAGATATAAAGTCATATTAAATCACAAAATAATACATTCAATACCAGATTACTAATAACACAGATACAAGTACACTTACCTATAAATATATTCAGGCAAAAGAGGTAATTAAATCAACGAAATACTCAAAAATAGCGACGCACAGGTAGATAGTACCCAAATTAAAAATAAGATACATATGTATATACTCACAGAGAACCAACCGACATACTAATAAGCACATATATACATATATATATATACATACACACATACATACATATACACATACATACATATATATATATATATATAAATCAACACCTCGGATTACCTTTACGTTAAAGCAGATAAGACGCAAAATTTCTACAAACTAACTACACATGAATATAACAAGCTTATTAAAGAAAATATTACAAAACATTACAAAAAATCAAATATAGATATTTGCAAAAAAATTGACAAGGATAGTAAAGAAATAACTGACAGACTTAAAATTAGTAATAGAGTGGGAATTTTACAAAAAAAAAAAACAGTCATATATTTTGCTTAAAGACCATAAGATAAATTTTGACAATAAACCTACAACTAGATTAATTAATCCTACGAAACCCGAAATTGGTAAATTAAGTAAAAATATACTAGAAAGAGTTAACTATCAAATTAAATCAACATATAAGCTAAATCTATGGATTAACACAGCGGATACCATTAAATGGTTTTACAATATACATAATAAAAAGAATTGTACTTTCTTACAATTCGATATTGTGAATTACTATCCCTCCATATCTAAGGAACTATTCGAAGATGTGATGGAGTTTGCTAAACTCCTGTCTGATATAAAAGACACTGAAATTGAAATTATACGGACATGTAGAAATACTACATTAATTAGTGGAAATGATCAGTGGTTGAAAAAAGATCAAAATGACCTGTTTGACATTTCAATGGGGTCTTTGGATTCGGCTGAAATGACAGACTACGTAGGTCTATTCATACTATACAACTTAACCAAAGACATCAATGTCATGGATATAGGCTTGTATCGTGATGATGGACTGATGATTATCAAGGAATCCAACGGCCCTAAATGTGAAAGAACCAAAAAGATTATCTTAAATGAATTCCGTAGAATTAAATTAAAAGTGGATATTATATCAGATGTTAAAACTGTAATTTTTTTGGATGTGAACTTTGATTTAAGGAAAGGCATCTACCAACCATATAGGAAGGATAACTCAAACCCAATTTATGTACACCCCCTATCAAATCACCCAAAATCTATCATTAGGCATATCCCCAAATCCATTAGTAAAAGAATCAGTGACAATTCTTCCAATCTTGAAACATTTAATAAACATAAATATTTCTATAACAGGGCCCTTAAGGATAGTGGATACAAAAACACCCAAATTGAGTTCATAGAACCAACACACCCAAACACTAATACAAATAGAAACCGTAAGAGAAAAATCTTGTGGTACAATCCCCCTTTTAATCTGAAACTTAAAACAAATCTAGGAATGAAATTCTTAAACTTAATTAAAAAGCACTTCCCTATTAATAATATACTACATAAAATGTTCAATAAAAATACAATAAAACTTAGTTATAGCTGTAATGAAAACCTTGAAAAAATAATTAAAAAACATAATAACAAAATATTAAACAAAAATAGCACACCCATTGCTACCGAAAGTTGTAACTGTAGAATTAAATCAAAATGCCCTCTTAAAGGAAATTGTCAAATTACTTCTGTAGTGTACCAAGCAACTATTTCTACTAAGGAAAATCCGAATGAAAAAAAATATTACATAGGAATGACAAATAACAATTTTAAAGAAAGATTTACCGGTCACAAGTGCTCTTTTGAAAATAATGAGTACAAAAATAGAACTTCCTTGTCTAAATATTACAATGAACTAGTAGAGCAAGGTTACTCCCCAATAGTAAATTGGAAAATTTTAAAGAAAGCGAAAACCTGTTCATCTTTAAACTCGCCTTGCTACCTATGTCTTTATGAGAAATTATTTATACTTACTTTTAGAGAAAGAGATAAATTATTAAATAAGAAGCACGAAAATTCAATTAATTGCAAACATTATAAAACCCATCTTTTAAGTAATTTAGTTTAGATATAAAATTTAAATAAATTAATAATTGTCACTGATTTCTATATTTTATTAATATTCTATTAATATACTTTCTCCTCTCCTGATTTCATTCTTTACTTCTCCTATCTTATATACCTGTGTGTCTATGTGTATATGTATGTGTCTATGTATTTATTTTATGACCTTGTGTACTTAGATCTATATATTTCTATATTATTTGGTATACCCTCCCATGTTTATTCAATCCATTTGTATGTTTCTATGTGTGTATGCATCTATCTGTACCCTTGCCAAATTATTTGTATTCTTATGTATTTCTATATATATAATTTATGTAAATTATACATACTTATGTGTGTGTATATATGTGTGTGTGCGTTGTTGTTTATTAGTATATGATTGTGTGCATATATTTGTGTATTTTTTTGTATGTATGTGTATACATAAGATTACATATATATGTGTATGTGTGTATATATATGTATGTATGTATATATATATATATATGTGTATATGTATGTATGTGTGTATGTATATATATATATGTATATATGTGCTTATTAGTATGTCGGTTGGTTCTCTGTGAGTATATACATATGTATCTTATTTTTAATTTGGGTACTATCTACCTGTGCGTCGCTATTTTTGAGTATTTCGTTGATTTAATTACCTCTTTTGCCTGAATATATTTATAGGTAAGTGTACTTGTATCTGTGTTATTAGTAATCTGGTATTGAATGTATTATTTTGTGATTTAATATGACTTTATATCTATACTTATATAGCTTAAACTTCCAACTTAATAGTATAGTTACACCTTGACTTATGTGCATGTATATGCATATATATATATATATATATGTATATATATATATGTGTGTGTATGTGTGTGTATATTTGGGTATATATATGTGTGTGTGTGTATATATATATATATATATATATATATATATTTGTATTGTATTCTTTTTTTATATACATAAATATTAGTAGTTTTTTTATTTATAATTATTGGACCTATTTAATTTATTTAATCCCCTCTTATGGCTAAATATGTTATATTAAAAAGATAATAAATATTAATTTTATTCTGTTTTTATTATTATTATTATTATTATTATTATTATTATGTTTATTGTTATTAATAATAATTTTAATATTGTTTTATCATTATTTTATTCTTTTATTCATATATTTATCTAATAAAAACGCGAAAACTTTAAACTTATATCATTTAGCATAAAGGGCTTAATTAATGGTAGACGTATGTTTGAATTGCGTTGATTTTACTCGTGGACGTATGTAAGAGAATAAATATGCTAGCCGAATACATTCACTGCCTTTTTTGACACGTTCATTTCTGACGCTTGGATTGTATCTTCTGTTTGTATTTGTAATAATATGTTTCATTACTGAATTGTATAATTGTTCATAAATTGGTTGACACGCAGGTTTTTCTTTTTCTTTTTCTTTTTCTATATACTGTCAAATTCTTACTTTCTCTCTTTCCCTATTTAACTAGATCTCATTATTCTTTCCTTTTCCTTCTAGTTTTTATTCTCTTTATTATAACCATTTATTTCTTTTTTCTTTTCTTCTCCATATCATATATATATATGTATATGTATATATATATATATATATGTATATATATGTATATATATATATATTTTCTCTCTTCTTTTTCTCTCTATTTTGTTTTCTCTATATTTTCTTTCTCTATTTCTGTCTCTATTCCTTTTTCCTCTTCTCAATCACTCTCTCCCCATTGTAATTTTTTAACTTTATTTAAATTGCCTCTCCCTTTTTACTTTTTTATTTAATTAAAGTCCTGTGTTTTAAGTTTTTTAACTCCAACTTCTAAAGAGTTCCTACCTAAAATAAAAATCCATTATGCATTGAACTTTTGAATAGTCAAGTCGCTGCCTGATGATATCTGTTGTTTGATTGAAACAAGTGGCTATTTGTAGCAGCGGGATGTGAGCATGTTTATATAACAATAAACAAGTATATATATATATATATATATATATATATATATATATATATATACTAGCAAAAGTACTGGGTTCAAAAACAACCTACAGAAAATGAACGCTGATTTATGAAAGTATGGTAGGTTATGAAAGGGAAGGGTTTTAAAGAGATAGCTTCGAATTTCGGGGTATCAAAACCAAAGCAAAATACGATAAAAGTAAAATAGATAAACGCCATAATTTATTATACCATACCTGTTCACACTGAAACACTTATCACAATATTCTCTGGGTTTATATTAAAAACCTTTTTAAACTTTGTGACATATTTTCATTCTATGGAGGTCAGGCGCGAACGAACACCCCATAATTTTATTATACCATATTTCTTCAAACTGAAACATAATTATCAAAGTATACTCACGCAGATAGATATGAAAAGTATTTATTAAAGTGTGTGTCTATTTCCGTTCTAATGATTCCAGGCGCGAACGCAGACCCCACAATTTTATTACACCATCCCTATTTAAGTTAAAACATACTTATCAAAGCATTATTACTAACATCTATATTAAAAACACTTGTAAACGTTTTTTTTTTAATTTGAAATTTTTTATTTCCATACTTTGTGAACCTGTGTGCCTGTGTCTATGACTATGCTTTTTTAGCGTATGTTTTTATGTAATCGCGTAAGTTGATTACATAATATTTTTTTCTTTCTATTGATTTAAAACTGAGCCCAGAAGTGTACGGTTTTTTTTTTTTTAATTGTAATTTTTTTGTCCGTGTTCAGAAAAGAGAAGTATAGATAGAGAGAGAGAGAGAAAGACAGAGAGAGAAAGAGAGGGGAAGAGAAAAAGAGAGAAAGGGAGAGAAAGAGAGGTTAAAAAATTTATTTTTTTTACTTGTCGTTTGCGTGAACAAAAAACAGAAATGAAGAGGGACCCAAGGGAGAGACTCTATAAAGAGGGGAAGAAAAGGCGGACACCGGTTAAAAGAGAAAGAAAAGACACGCCTGGCAACACGGGCAAGTGTAAACAAAACCGTAAAGAGAGAGAGAAATTAAAGAAAAATGCACCTAAAGAAGGGCGAGAAATAGGAAAGAAATGGGGGGGTGTAAGGAATGCGGTTGACAGCGACTGGCAGTGCATCTAGGCAGTATATGTCTGTATTTCTAGGCTATAGCAGACAATAATATGCGACTAACAAAGCCAAGAAAAAAATGTTGAGAGGGAAATAATCGAAGCGGTCAATATTCGAAGGCGGAGTGAGGACAGAAAAGGCGGGAAAATATTAGCAGAGAAATATACTATGGGTGAATGATAAAGTAAGGAAGGAAATAGCAAATTCTGCTGTGTCTCTAAGACGAGACCGAATAAAAATGCGAATGAAAACATGAAAAATAAGATTTGAAAAGAAAAAACACGCGGAAATTATCTAAGACTTAACCAGAATTTTATATAAAACAATATTTACCGTCTTCCTTTAATTTTATCCCCAGTTGTCGAAACTGTCTATACAAAGAAAAAGAATACACTCTCGTCAACGTATTTTGTCCCTTGTAACTAAAGTTTTCTATTTAAAGGAACAAAACAAAAATAAATATATATAAAAAAAACACGTTTTAAGTTATCTTTCTCTTATCTGTCTCGTTTTGGGACTAATTTTCTATGCACGTTTTAACTGTGGATATGATGGATTTTGCTCCGTGAATTTGATTGTAGAATAAATCCCATATCTAATACATCTATTATCTTCGGTTTTGTTTTCTATTTCTCTACTTTTTGTTACGTCTACAATTGATTTTAATGTTTAGTAGTAAGACTATGTCAAACTAAAAACAGGTATGTAACCGCCTAATCTCGGACATCATCATCAGCAGCAGCATCGTCGTCATCGTCGTCATCGTCGTGATCATCGTCATAATAATAATAATAATAATAATAATAATAATAATAATAATAATAATAAGGAGCTAGTATAAAAACTAAAGTAAAACAAAACCCTACCAGGAGAATTGACCAACAAAGCATAAATCGAAAATCAGACATTCTTGAAAAAGTAGCTACAGCTAAGTAGAATTAAAGAGAATCATGGAAAACGGATGTAATTCATGACTAAATTAACAACTAAACAAAATATAACTGCAAAACACGGATGACGAAGACAGTGCAAATATATATGAGAATATCGAAAACAGTAGACTTTGAAAAACATGAAAAGCTTTTTTTTATCAAATCAAAAATATAATGAAAACCAAAAACATAACACCGAACTTGACAAGAACAAAACATTCTGGTCAGATGTATAAGAAACGATATAACACAAAATTGCCGAATGAATGACAAGCATAAAAACAGGTTCAGGAAATTGTTAATGAAGAACTTTCGTGACAACTTAAAAAAAAATAACAAACAGGGAAGCGCACGGATAAGATGAGATGGGAGTACTCACTAACGATGAAGTTTATTATAGTCAACTCTACGGAAAATCGTATAATTGTTGAGATTTACGACTATACATGAAAAGTTAACATAAAAGTCGAGATATATAAAATAGGTTTCCCAAAATGTATGCCTAAATGAACAACCACATTAATTGCTGAATGATGCTGTCTATGTTGTTTTGTATGTAATCGTTTTTCAACATTTCTCGTTACCTGCGTTTTGATAAACGGATGCCTCATCTCTTATATTTAAATGTCCGTTCCCATCGTAGTTTAGTTCGAGGTTTAACAGTGTGCATATGTGTGTATATATAATTGATTTTCATTTGTGTTTAATAGAAATCATTATGTTAAATCTTAGAACATTCAATACAAAATCGACGCAACTTATTGTTCTTATGTAACCCCTCTTAAATTAGGTTAAAATTTTATCTGTTATTCTCTTTTTTATCGAAATCACCCAGACAATGTGTCCAGCTACTTTATGTAAGGTGCGAGGGGGATCGACATTAGATCATCGGAAACAAAGAAAACTATTAATTATCTTCTCTTGTAAAAACAAAGTTTATATGTAAAAGGTAAGCAGTAAGCGGAAAGAGATTTCCAGAAACATTCAGTTTCTTAAAAAAATGTTATTAGAATATAATTTATATACCAATTGGAAAACAGCAATTTTATGTGGACTACTATTCTAAGAATTCAAACGAAACAAAAGCAGTAAGGAATCGAATTTAAAGAAAAAATATCAAAAGCATGGAAATAGCGCACACAATATAAAGAAAATAGTTCACACATAGACTGATAGCAGATTTCTAGACATCAATTATAGCCGCGGAGTGGTATAGGTGTTTAAATGGAAAGAGAAAACCGGCCTTACAAGATGGGAAACCAGCAGTGCATCTAACATATGAAAGCTTAGAAAGATGGTATAATAAATAAAAAAGATTTTCAGAGTCGCTTTCACTTCAAATCTAAGGTAAAACATGCTAACCTGTAGAAAATTAGAGGCACATCTACGATTAAAACAAAACAAGCACTTTCGTACGACAATTCACAACTAAACCAAGTCCATTTATAGATACGTTGCATATTTCAACATCCGATAGAAAAAAGGCGATAAGCAACATAAAAATAGATGGATGTAAACCCTCTAGAGTTATCTCTATTTGTTACCTAATCGTAAAAGTTAAACGGTGTCGTTACATTTTCCCACAGAACCACATATTGCCTGTACAGAACAGTCGTAAATGACCAAAAGAAAGGAAAAACATCGATTCAGATTTTACAGTAGAAATACAATGCATTTATTTATGGTCTTGCCATAAGAACGCATTGCTTCTTGTTTTACAAGTAACTGTGTCATCTTACCTGTCACGTACTGTGCAAAAACTGCCGTCTCGATACAAGTGTAAAAGTGTCTCGCCGCCAAAGGTCACATGTTCATCCTAGAATGGCACCTACTTTTTCCTATCCTCTGCCGCTCATGTGTGTTCCCGTCGCTTGCTGACCACGTGTCTCCTTTTTATTCTCTCTTATTGTATTTTTTATATCTTCCGTTTTGACGTCATTCCGCCACTGGCTCGATTATTTGCACATGGTGCATGCCGCTGTTCGTAATACAAGCGTGACAGCAACTCTGTTTCATAGTCCCGTTATCATTTTCGTTCGGCAGATGCAATAACTGAAATCTATAAAAATGCGATGAAACAAAATATTTTCTTCTTTTAATAATAATAAAAATAATATATAATATATATATGTATTATTTTTATTATTATATATATATATATATATATATATATATATATATAAGAGCAAATAGTCCATAAAACATGTTTAAACACTTTGAAAAAGAGTTAAAAACATATTTAACCTGGAAAGGAAACACTTATTAAGTGGATAGTCCTTAATCAACGGAGTTTCGAAGAAATACTTTCCTTCTCATCAGTGTGTAGGAATTAGCAAAATGCGGGCTCGGATTGTGCATGAAAAAGTATTTGATGAAACTGCAATTATATATATATATATATATATATATATATATATATATATATATATATGCATATATATGTATATATGTACGTATATATATACACATATATATATACATACATATATATATATATATATATATATATATATAAAATTGAATTAATACATTCCAATAACTTTCACTCCTTTAGACTCTTGGTCTAATTTTCTTCTATAATATATATATATATATATATATATATATCTTTATATATATATATATTTATATACTTAGCGAATATATTTACAATACTTAGCAAGTAACATTGCATTTATTCAAGTCTTTTGTCTTCGATACATTTCCTCGTCATCTAATTCAATAGCACCTTGCCTATTCTTGTTATAGGTTTTACATTAGTCACTCTGCTATGTTTCCTGCCTAAACAAATCTACTAAATTCGCCATTTTACACTTTATATTCTTCCTATGTTAAGTGTTATTTAATGCTAAGCACCTAAGCTTACTTTTACTGGAGAATGCCGAGGATGTGCCTAGCCTCGTTTCGTGCGTCTGCTTATATTCGCTAGGGTTCTGATTATCCAATCCTACTTTGCGTTCATTAGATCCTATCATCAGCGTCCTGAATTTTCCGTTGAGAAAGCCGGCCATTCAATACAATAACTTTTCCAGGCGTATATATAAAGTCAAATATATATTTGATTACATTTAATATATTTTTCAATTGTTTTGTAACCATTTATATTAAAAGTGATAAAAAGGAATAATTACAGCTAACAATTATAAACTCAGAATAAAAATAGAGAAATAAAAGCAGAAGATGTCAGTCGTTGCACTATTGTAAAAAAAGAATCTTATAACCATTTTAAAGAACGGGGATTGTTTCAGCGACGTCAGCTGTAAATTAGTTGTTTTACATCCAAGCTATTATATTTCCTTTTCTTGTCAGGCACTAACAGTTAACGAGATAATATTTACTTTTAATTTTCTACTAACAATATATCAGGTTGACAATAATGTACTCGCGGTTTAAAAATGTTATATTCAAATGAACATATCTAAACTCTAACAAATAATTATTGATCGAAATATTTCGGGGAGAATTTGCCCATCTCCAATATTTACATACGTCTAGTTGGTTGCAATTTTACATACGCCCTATATAACTTATATACATGATCTAGGCATTTTAAGTACGGAAGCAATTATCTTGTTGATTGTTAACATAGGTTCACTTATTAATATTTTATATACACCCTATTATTTATATTGTGCTTGCGACAATTGCGTGATTAAGTAGATATTAAAAATAGTTTAAAAAATAAAGGGTTACTAATTTGGAGAAATTAGACAATTTTGGGATATAAATATTTAAAAAGAAGATTTCGTTGGGTAAGTATTTGAAGTAAAGGATTTCAAGAAATTATTGGTTTAGAGGTATACAGACAAATACTAAAAAATAATGTGGATACTAAAAAAATAACTAAAACAAATGAGTTTAAAATGACAATATAAAATGGTGTGGAGAGTAATGGGGTTTACATAGCTATATAACTGGTAAACAATAGGGGTGTTTAGTTAAAATATAGTCTAGATAATTAGATATAGAACGGTATAAAACTATATAAGATATATAAGAGGATGGAGACGGTACGAACATTTAATGATTAATAGGAAAATTGTTGTGTATTGTTTGTTAGTCATATGTTAACATGTGAAGGGTAATTTTTATTTATCTGTTAGTCATAAGCTAAAGTGGGTAAGGTAATAATGTTTAAGTCTGTAATTAGGCAGTTAAGGGAGTTATATTAGATTAACTTTTTTGAGAAGGTAAGATTTGTAGCACCTGCAGATAATTAATGTTTCAGCTTTAAAAGCTTAATACTTTTTTCTTGAACTTTGAACTTATTTATAAAGAATTTTCCGTATGAATATTCGAAATAGAGGGCGTTTAAACATTTACATACGTATATATATATATATATATATTTGTTTAAAAATTTTGCCTACCAAACTCCTCCGGGAGTCCTTGGTTCATAGACATGAGACTTAATATATAAGATATTTGAACCGATGCACAAATATTTGGGTTTTAGTCCAGTAAAATCGGCAGAAAAGTGTGAAAATTTATTTTTTAAAAAATGGAATTTGCCAGAGAAAAGGGCTAATAGCGGCATTACAAATATCCATGCATAACATAATAAATCGTAGAGTAAAACGTATTCTTTTCCATTCTTGGTGTTGACGCACGACTCTATTTGTTTTTAACTTTTTAAATCATTACTGTAAATATTAGCTCTAATATAATCTATGAATATAAAAGCGAAAATGTGTGTATGTATGTTTGTTCGCTTTTTGTGTATGTCTGTAAAAGGCTTTTTTTCCAAGTAGCGGTCGGTCGGCTCACAATTTTTTAAAACTTTTATATCACATATAAATAATAATATCTACGAGTTAACAAACGAGGTCGCCTGTCTAATTTGCTCGAATTTGAAAAGATAAATATTCAATATTTTTCGCTCGCCGCATGTGGATTAGGCTTTTTCGCATAATAAAAGCGACACTAATTCTGTAGGTATTTTTCCCCGTCGCGATCGCTGGAAATGTTTGAAAGCAATCAGCTTTGACAAATGGGGAAATTTTCCTTATATCAGACAATTGCTATTACATTTGGATAATCCCCTTGTTATGGGGAGCTGGTCCCCCCGCCCAATATATTTTCAAATAAAAATAAAAAAGCGTTCCCGCAGTAACTAAAATACTGTCCCGCAGTCAAAGTTGACCTCATCAAGTCATTAAAACATGCGCCTGCCAATTCTAAATAGTTAAATAAATTCAAACGTGTTTCCGTTAGTATTTCGCGGTGATCCAATGGTTAACGTCACATGTTTTTGTTTTCACATTTTAATTTCCAACTTTGCCTCAAGGGTTCGGGTTCGATCCTCATACATACTTACCAAAACTTTCTTTTTTTTATTGTAACCCCCTCTCGGAGTTTTTATTTACCCAAAACCACACACACCTCCAAATACCCGGGCAACGCCAGACACCCTCCACTGGTCAATAATATAAATGTCACTGTATGTATATATGTATGTGTGTATGTATGTTTTACGTCTGCCTAAAACTGTCTTACCTGTCCGTGTATATGTATGTATGTATGTATGTTTGTTTGCTTGTATGTCTTTCGATAAAATCGGCAGATTTACACGAGATCAATATCGTTTTGAGGCTCGACCCTTCAGAAGACAAATATAAAAAATGGCTAAAGCTATTTAATCCTTCGCCCTGAACTGGGCACAATTGTACAGGTATGGCTCGCTTTTTTCGCCGGTATTTACGAAGTCGTCCCCTCTTTCGATTGGCTTGCTTTAATTTAAACCTACACAAATTCTAGTTAGCGATAGGCACAACAACAAAAGCGTTATGGTTTTTTTTCACTTTCTTTTCCTTCTTCTAGGTACGAGTTCGAGCCTGTCTGCCTATTGCCAATTTTTTTTTTGCTTAGCACACAACTCCAAACACCCGGGTAATGCCGGCACCAAGGCTAGTCTAATATATGAAAGGCAAAATGGGCGCGCGTGTTTGTGTATGTCCACGAAAGACATTTTGCGTCGGACTTCTCGCGTCGGTTAGATTCCGGGAGAAGTGTTCTTATACTTCCTAGATCGTAATAACTCTTGTTTTTGTAATCGAGTCTTAAAAAATCGCTCGTTTCGAGGGTTTATTTGTCTTTTCCGTATAAATAAAGCAAAATAAATCGAATGCAGCGCCTGGCCTTCGCCGGGGTAGTATCTGTTCTGTAATCGGTCCTTGGTCAATGTAGAGAAACAATTCATACTTAGACAATTTCTATTTATTTTGATACTGCCAGAGTACCCCCTTTTTTGGGGAAGTAGCTCCCCCCCACATTAAAAACGAACTTCCTAGGACGTTTAATGTCGTTTTAAAGAGGCACCATTTCCCGGAGTCATCTTTTTTTATTAACTTATTTAATCTGAACGCTTCCCAATTCAGGTTGCATTATGGAGTATAGGTAAGACATCAGTTTTTTTTTACACTTTCTTTTCCGACTTGCCGTCACGGGTTTCAGCCTGCCTGCCTAGGACCATGTGTTAGTACTCAACTTAGACCTCCAAAAAGCCGGACAACAACGGGCACCCCCGCTATTCTATAAAATAAATCTCTCTTGTCGGGTAAATGCATATATCTATGTATATATGTATGTATGGATGTATGTGTGTTTTTATTTCTCGGCTATCTATTAACAGAGACGACGAATCCATATAAAATTGTTTCATCTTGCAGAATGTCATCTCGGACGACAAATATCGAAAAATTTGTAAAAAGCTGTAATTCCTTCACCTTAAATTATGTCGTTTTGTACAAGGAAGGGTCATTTTTTTTTCGCCGACATTTTAGCAAGTCAACTTCAACGTTGGATTGCCTTCGGTAATTTCAACGCTTTTGACTTCCGCTCGCGACATGGCGACATCGACTAAGACGTCATATTTTCTTTCACTTTCTTTTCCACCTTCGCTTCACAGGCTCTAGCCAACCTGCCTACTATAATATTTTTTAACACCTCTCCTCATCCTGGCGTCCTACTCTTGTTTTGATTCCCTCCCCTAGCTACTACACTTTTTAACACCTATCTTCGCATTCACAGGTTCGAGCCTGCCTGTCTAATACCATTTTTGCTCTGCTCAACACACACATCAAACACCCGGGCAACGCCGGGGACGCATTTTAGAATACTAATAAATACGAAATCTGCAATAATCAAATATCATATTTAACCGTATTTTTCGACCAGGCAATGCAACTTTTAATAGCTAACAAGTTTTTTTTTCTTTGTGGCGTCGATGGGTATCGGGTCGCTTGACGAAGTCTCATCGACTGAAACAGAGGGCTGTTTAAGCGACTATATATAACTGTTTACCCCCAACAAAAAATGTGTTGCTCTTGTTATTGAGCACTATTTAAAAACCTCGTTGTATTCATTAGTCCCGACTTGTGAACATCTCAAACCTGTATGTATATACATATATATATATATATATATATATATATATATATGTGTGTGTGTGTGTGTGTGTGTGTGTGTGTGTGTGTGTGTGTGTGCGTATACAATCTCGTTTCGAAAAGATAAGCTGCAGCTGGCGCATAATATTCATGAATTTATTTTAAGCTTTTTACATGAAGTCTATAATTTAATAATTCGTCAACGTAACGGTTTTAGGGTATTTTTCAAAAAAATTATTTTCAATGTGTTCGCATACGATAATAGTAAAATATGTAATTGCAGCCTCGTTGTGTAAATGTAAATGTTTCGTATCAACTGGATTTAATATATTTAATTGAAACCAACGGGACTGAATCAATTTTGATTGATTTGCATACATTTACCATGCAATTAAGTCCGCTGCCTTTTTCCCCATATTAATACGGCAAGTCGTTATTAATTTTTACATCATTTACATGTTTTAGCTTTGTGGTCTCCTGTGTTGACTTGCAATGTACGAACAATGAAGTTACTTTCGTATGATATCAAGAGTTTGCCATGATATCCAGAGCTTTTATTGTAATCAGCATAGGATTTCTGAATTAGTTCCAAAAGTATGTCTTGTTACCGAACCCGAGACTTTATCCTATTCCTAACCCAACACCGTCAAAATTACCCTGGCTTAATCTATAATCCCTGGGTACTTACCCCTAACATTAACTTTAACCAGAACCCTTATTCTACTCCATAACCCTCTCGTCCCTACCGTTTACATTAAAGTGTAAGCATATATTAACCGTGAGCACTGCCAATTACTTTGAAGCCCCAAACCAAAACTCGAACTGTAACTTTTATTCTACCCCTTAAGCTACTCTTAGGTCTGGCTACTAACCCCTAACATTAAAATCTAACAATAACTTAACTCTAATCACTAAGCATCAAGGTTCTATTACCCCAAGTAAAATATTAACATTTTTTAATTTCAGTTTAACCTAAAACAAGGCACAGTGACACTTTGATGTGGGGGTACTATCGGGCCCAAAAGTTGAAGAGCTAGCATGTATGGAGCTTGTCAGCAATGTGTCTGCTCACATTAATCTAGCAATACTGCATGCCAGTACAGTTGGTAAAGCTAGAACCCGGAATCGAATTCCAAATCTAGTTGTTCTGGAGAAGAAACTATGAGATTAGATGGTCTTCTTACATCTAATGATCTTTTCTGTAAGTGTGGGAGTTTGCTTACTGTCGGGTTTGTCGGAGAGCGTGTAGTTCGTCGGAGCATCCACTATCAACTTATTTTTATTGCAGAACAGATGTATAAATGCAAGAGTTCGTCGATGCGACAGAGAATGAAGCCAGATGATAGTTCAGAGGTTATCAGGTTGGCGACTCTCTCGTATAACCTTCAAGGAACGAGAGATTAGTAGCGGATACACCAGTCTAAATGTGACAAGTAAATGCCATATATGCGCAAGTTTTGGTCTTGAAGACGTACAAGATACCTTCTGGATGAATAACGTTTTAGCACGGAAGAGAAAGCCACCTTCTCTCAGCAGCCCTGGCAATGCTTTTAAGGTATTTGTACTAACACATGTTCCCTGTGAACGTTAGGCCAAGGAGTTAGAAAGAAGTATTGTCAGAATGTTTATTTGGCTAAAACAATGGATGTTTGAGAAGGTTTCTTGTAATTATTGTAGGAAACAAGCTTAGTCTTCGTAGCATTGAATGTGAACATCAACAGATTGAAGGGCTTTCGCTAGTGTTTCTGTCATTTCCTTAGATATGTGTTAATTTGTTTTCCCTTCTTGCCTGTATCAGAGCGTGGCGTCATCAGCAAATATACACATCTCATAGATAATTTTATCAGGGAGGTAATTTATGAATATTAGGAATAATAAAGGTCCAAGAATAGACTCCTTAGGAACACGTGCATTTTTTTGTTTAGATTTACGACGGAAAACCTGGACTTTTTTTCTTATTTAAGAAGGATTTAATCATGTTAAGTATTCGTCCAGTGATACCGTATGATCTGATTTTCCTAAGAAAACCATTGTGTCAAACGCAGTCAAAAGCCTTAGATATATCTAGGATTACCGTTTGATCAGTCGCTGTTTTATCCAGCGTATGGTATATACGTTCGGAGATTACAGTTAGAATATTTGCTGTAGAACGGGCTTGCCTAAATACACATAGTTGGTCAATCAGAAGTTTAGCAGCTGTAAGGTGATAACTTAAATCTAAATTAATTATGGACTCATATTTTGGCGATAATTCAATGGGCCAGTTCTTAATCTTTATCATAACGTTAAAAAAGCATTTCAGTTAATTATTTCATGTAAAAGCTGGAGAAACTGATTATTCTATAGGCTGGAGAACATATTCTAATTATTATCCAATCAATTTTCGTCAGTTGTTTAATAATTCCGCTAAAGTCCAGAGGATTTAATCAGCAGCCAATATGTTGTTACTCACACTAACACGCTTCCAATCATCTCATTTCCTGCTTATCCTATTCCAGCCCTTTTTACTCCGTTGATATGCCTTCCTAAATTCCATGTTAGGGTAGTTAATTATTCTAAATTTCCTTTTTGCAAGAATATCTATCAAAGAATTGCATATTTTTTGGATTCTCGTTTACTGTTTTCCTACATAATTGACCTTTTCAAGACTAGAGTCAATAAGAATATCTTGTATTTCTGTCGAGTTCTTGTTGAGCTGTCTTTTTAAATAATTTAATCGATTATTCCTGTATTTCTTCACTTGCTTCCCGACCATAATTAGCCGTTCTTTTTAAAGTAAACTTTAGGTCTTGGTAAGCAGTGGCCACTTAATAAAAGAAACACAAATGAATATTAATCTTTAATTGTTCAGCGACTTCTATTAAGAAAAATCCTGTAAGTCAATTATTTTATTTATTTATTGTTTACTAGGTTCCAATCTCTTTGGGGGTTTTTTTTTTGCGAAATTCTGGAGAAAGGATAGTAAATTATAATATATGTTTCTTACCCAGGATATTCTATCAAAGCCATACAGGTTGGTAGACATTTGCCGACTGCTTTTCTACTTTTCTTATCATTTCAAGTATATCGTGTCTTTCCCTCACTCATCGTGCATTCTTTATACCCCATTACTGTCCTGTGCAGCGTCTTCTTAGCAACTTCATTATACTCGTTTTCAAGTCAAAGCTAAATAGGTTCTTGTCAGCTGTCATCTAAATATTTTAAGTGTCAACTTTACTAGTCATCACGGTTTTCCTTTACCAACTTCCCGACACTGTTATTGGTAATCGTGATTTCCTAATAAATCAATATGAATTCAATGTATTCGTTTTGTTCAGCGTTTGTTAGTCAGGTAAGTGTACTTTGTTATCATACATCCAGTAACTTTACAAAGAATTGGAGGATATTAGACTCTCTTCCTGTTGATTGTTTCCTCTTTCCAAGCTACGTCAAAATGCAATATTTTATTAAAGATTAGAGATTATTATAGTAACGTTCGTCATTTATACACGTATATACCGCCCTGTAAGACGCTGCTTTTTCTGTTTGTAATGTTTCATGAGTGGTCGATTGTTTTGTTTGTTAAACTATAACAAATAAACAAAAATTCATGAGGAATGACACACAAGGAGACGGTCGCTGAGTTTTCTACAAGAAATCTGTCATCTCTACTCCGTCCTGGTTCCAGAAGACTGTGAACATGACGTAGCCAGCGGAGGGTTGCACCCTTGCCTCCTTTGAAGGCGGCGAGTCAAAGTGCTTCCACTGCATTGACTGGACTTTTGTCTCTGGATCATAGTGATGGACGCAGATTTCATCCTGTGTAATCAGCCTTTTGAAAAACTTTGACTCATCTTCTTGGCACATCTCCAAATTCATCCTCGAGCACTCGACGCGTTCCCGTTTCTGGAATGACGTGAGCAACCTAGGAATCTATCTGGCAGACACCTTATGCATATGCAAATGGTCATGAATGACAGTTTCCACAGACCATGTACTAATCTTGATATCTTGGGCTATTTGGCGAATAGTATTTTTTTATTATTACATTTTCACCCAAAACAAGGCACATTGACACTTTGTTGTGGGGGCTACTATCAGGGAAATAGACATCATGGGTACTGTGTGGGGAGTTGGGAACCAATATTTCGGTTCCTGTTGCACTTGAACTTCCGCATGTTAATACAGTTGGCAAAGCAGGGACCCGGCAGGGAATTCCAAAGTCTAGCACTCCTGGGGAAGAAACTATTAGAGTAGAAGGCTCTCTTACATTTAGGGATCTTTACTGTGAAGGGGTGTGATTTAGCTGCGTGTCGGGTTTCACGGGGGTATTTACGTCGGGGGACACAATTGATTGCAGTTCGTCAGATCATTGCCGTTTAAGTAATTGCAGAAAACGTAGAGGGATGCAACATTTCTTTGATTGAACAGTGGCCGAAGTTTAGATGACAGTTCAGGACCTATCAGATTGGCGACTCTCTTTTGAACCTTGTCTAGGAGCAAGAGACTAGTGGCAGATGCACCAGCCCAAATATGACAACAATACTCCATACATGGGCGAATGTTGGCCTTATAGAGGTATAGGATACTTTCAGGCGTTAGTATCTTTCTAGCACTGTAGAGAGAACCTACCTTCTTCACAGTGGTCCTGGAGATACTCTCAATGAAATTGTTCCAACTCATGTTTCCTGTGAACGTTAGGCCAAGGTGTTTAAAGGATGTACTTTCAGATAAAGAGTCATCGACCATTACTATTGGTGGTAGAGAAGGTTTTTTTGTAATTATTGAAGGAAACGAGTTTAGTATTTGCAGCATTGAATGTGACCATCCATTTATGTCTCCATTCCACTACGGATCGGAGGTCATTCTCTAGTGTGTCTGCCATTTCTTTTGATATGTGGCCATTTGTTTTCCTGTCGTGTCCGTTATAGAATGTTGTGTGGTCGGCATATATACTCATCTCACAGGCAATTTTGTCAGGGAGGTCATTTATGAATATTAGGAATAACAGAGGTCCTAGAATAGACCCCCCAGACACTCCCGCATTTATATCATATTGTTGAACAGGCTTGCTTAAATCCATATTGTTAATTAGTCAGAAGTTTTGCATCTGTAAGGTGATGGACTAGAGCTTGCTTAATTATTGTTTCAAATATTTTGGCAAAAATTGGAAGGAGGGTAATCGAGCGATAACTTACTAGGTCAGTCCTTTCGCCAGAATTCTTGAAAACTGGTACCAAAGATGCAGTTTTCAAGCAGACAGGAAAGCAAGATTCATTAAGGCATTTGTTGTAAAGTTTGGAGAGAACTAGAGCTACTTTGGTGGTGCATTTTTTAATAGCACATCCGGGATGAGATCAGGTCCATATGCTTTTGCAGTGTCAAGATTTCTTATGATAGCATACACCTGAGAAGGGGTGATTTTCAGATCGTCTAGTGTGGCGTCTGTCCACAAAAGAAAAATCAGGGAGGAGTGGTTGGTAGGGGCTAGTGTGGAGTTGGAGGCAAACCGACTGGCAAGCATGGTAGCCTTCTCAGTTGCAGAGCAAATAACCTCATGTTTGTTGGATAGTGGGGAGGGATTGTTGATTGCCCATTATTTACAACACTGTTGTAGATTTTCCAGAAGTCGCGGGTTCATAATTTCTGTGCTTCGATGCGTTTTTGGTGGTTTCAGTAAATTCTCTCTTAGCTGTTGCTATTTCTTTCTTACAGTTACTTCTGCCTTCAATATACTTCTGCCTGTTTGAATAGGACTTATGTCGGTTAAATCTGCGGTACGCATATTGCCTTTGCGCGATGGCGGCTGCACAAGTAGAAGTAAACCCTTGGGGAGAGTTGGGCTTGCTATAAAATTTCCGTGTGGAAACACGTGCTTCAATTGATGTTTTGAACCATTCAATGGTCTCATTTGTGCGCCGTTCAGCAGGAAGTGAAAAGATATTTCGCCATGGTGTGTGCCAGATGAGATCCCTGATGGCTTCCCAGTCAGCCTGTTTATAATATCTCGTTGATTTGAGCAGTGGCTCTTCAGTTTTGGCTCTAAATTTTAGGGCTATTTCAACAATTACCACTACATGATCGGTGTTCCCAAGTGGGTCGTGGGTATTAGTTACACAATCATCAGGAACTGTGGTCAGAAACAGATCTTTACTTGATGCGTGTTGTTTTTACTGGTCTGGGAAACGGGTTTCAAACGTAACCATCTGTGATAGGGAATGTGATATAGAGAAGTTGGGGGTTTTCATACCAGCTGCGTCTGTGTGAGTAGAAAATCAAAGCCAATTGCTGTGGTGAACATTGAAGTCACCAAATACATGCATTTGTGCGCTAGTGTCGAGGGAAAGTGCTGTATCTATGCTGTCAGAGACTTTGTTTATAAGGGTACAGTTCTTGATCGAGGGAGAGCGGTAGAGAAAATAAAAGTAGCTAATGTTATGTTGCATGTTAAGTCTAAAGCACAAAAAGGCTTGATCGTCCGATTCTAGTTTAGTTTCTCTAGTCAAGGGGAGGGCGTTCAAAATATATATTCCAAGTCCGGGCATATGTCTGTCAGAGTTCTTACAGCACAGTGGGAGATATCCAGGCATGTTAAAGACGTTAAAGTAGAGCGGATGGAGGAGTGTATATTATTCTCACTTAGTGCTAAGATACCCGGGGTGTTTTTTTAGGAGAAATGCTTCGACATCATTTAAATTAGCTCTAAGCCCAGGGATGTCTGTCAATGAAAGCCTCAAGCAGGTTGGTTTTGTTTGAGTTTGGGCCTGGTTTTAGCTTAATTTTTTTATTGTATTATCACTTTTCTTTCAAGAATATCAGTTTAGGTAAGGGGTGCTGAACAAGTGGTTATGCAGAATACCAGACATGCAACCCAAGCAGATCATCAGTTCTCCTATCATCTTCTAGGATTGTGGCCTCGGGATAACCTATAGGGGATGAGCGCAGGGTTCCTTTCCGTGCGCGACAGAGCACTACAAACAACCCGATACTATACAACTGTTAATGGAGCAGCCGCTCTAAGCGCTACCAAATAGTCAGTCGGGAACAGCAGCCAGGAACTGTCTATCCGGTCCCCTCAACCCATCAGACGATGGTCAACGTAAACTACTTGTACTGGTATTATAGCATTCAAGCACTCCCAAGTGCTCAGTTTAAGGGATGGAATATGATGGGAGTGGGGAAAACGGCGTTCATTGTCCTAGTCAGGAAACAACACCGACCACTGAAGGTCTGTCGACTCCCTGTGATTCGACCTCTACGCCTAGCTAATAGGCAAAGAAGGAGTATGGAAACCGGGCGATAGACAGTTCCTATCTACTCCTAATGCAGTTTAGGTTTGCAGACCGATAATTTGTTTAAGTCACCAGATATAGGAAGGTCGTCATCCAAGACTAGAGAGACCTTCCTCCCCTTTAGGTTTAGCTTCAGAGTTTTCCTTCTCCTAGACGGATGACCTGGGAAGATCTACGGGTCCATCAGCACCGAGAGGGGTTTCCCCGCGCCTGGATCCTAATCCAGATATTTCTGCGCCCCCATGTTGGTGGTTAATGTTAACGGGTTTATTTATAAAGGTTATATATCAACTAAAAATTATACTCCTCAAAGTGGTTACAAGGCATTGCTATATCATTGTTTGTTACTGGAGGAGGGGCTGAGTAAGAGTTAAGCAGTGAAAGCAGCTATATTTGCAAACAGGTATGTTGGAAGGAGTTAACATGGTTTGTTTTTTCATTTAGGTAAAAAAAAATATTTTTCTTATTTTTATGTTGGCTTAGGAATAGGATAATGCGTTGCAGAATGGCATGATATTACGAATTAACTAGAAAAATTGTACAAGCTCTGAATATTTTAGATGGTAGGAGAGTTAAGTTGTATATTCAATAGATACAAGTAACGCCATTTTTTGTTTGAAGTACATTACAGGACAGGTATATTTGGGAGTAAAGTATATGCTATGTCGTATACATTATGCATAATATAATAAAGAGATATATGGGCATATTTCCAGTAGATGCGAATATACGGAGATTGTAAGTATTAAGTAGTTTACGAATTCTAATGAATAAAATTTACATATTTACACATTTGAACGTAACGACTATTATTCTATAAATAGATAGGCACACGTGCACAAGTCATCCGGAAATAGAAATTTACTTCCTCTATAAAAATACATGGCCATATTCCAGTCGCCCCCCCCAAAAAAAACGGACGCCGAACCACTGTGCCAAACAGACGTTAAGTACTAATTTTAAAATTCACCTTAACTCCTGACAAATGTATTTCATGATGTTGCCTTGTTTAAATTTGTTTTATTTATGCATATTTATTTATTTGTCTCTATTTTTCTTGTCTTGCAAAATATTTATGATGAGGTTCTCCCTCATTCTTCCCGACTAGTATTCGAACAGGCAACACACTGCTCACTCATGTTATATTCAAATAAACTAGCGATAAAAAAACCCGGGAATTATTCTCTATTACTTTAGATAAAGTTAGGACTTTATTGAAGTTATATACTTAATACATACTATTACTATAAGCTTGCTTGTGTTGAAAATGCTTACTTCCTTGCTAGCCAATCAAACCATCGAGTATAGGTAGTCTTACCTTCAGTTATATTTGAAACTAAAATACACACTGTCATTAGCTACGTTGCTAGAACTATTACTGAATAGATACACAATGCTTTGAGCTTGACCAAACTGACTGAACTTAATTATTAATCCTAGGGCGCTATATACTGATAGTTTTTCTCATTACAGTACAAGCACCCCTACTTAATTGCTACGTATATCCAATATGTACTTGCCTCCAAGGCGACTGCCTATGTCTGATTTAGAATTTTTCTTCTCTCCTCTAACTAAACTTTACGTTGCACTCAAAACTCTAATAATTAAGTCTACTGTATTCTGTAAATTTATCCTCTCCTGAAAACTAATAATCTGTTCTACTCCCCAAGTTGCCACTTACACTCATACAATACACCCGACTTAGATGGGGGTATTTAGCTTTCAGCTCTTTACCTTCGCATGCTGGCCGATTGGAAGTCATAATCACTAAACATCTGCACATTTCTACCCCTTAGGTAAGCATTAGTTTATTCTTATCCAGGTAGATACTAACAACAGTATGTACTTAGATTTACAACTATCTATATTACATAGCAAAAGCTGTCCCTTCCTTAGCTTTGCAATGTTAAATACAAAAACTGAACCGATACTCTATAATGCAAAATACAACTTCATGATTTTTAAACAAAGGATGAAGATATCTTCATCCTTTGTTCTATTTATAAATAATAGTCGTTTCATTCAAATGTGTAAATATGTTAATTTTATTTTAAGTTTTTTTTTTTTTTTTTTTTTTTTTTGAAATAAAGTCCTAACTTCATCTAATGTAATACGGAATAATTCTCGGCGATCTTCCAAAATGGCAACCTCAACTTAACGGACAGATGTCTCGTCAATGGTTCAAGGGGGTGACCAGGTTTAGGAACTGTTTCCACAGACTTCCAGCCATGTTTAATTCACTATGTCAGTGTTTTACAAGGTCATATGATGGGACATTATCACTATAAGTTTCGCTTATTTCATCAAACGTCTCCTGTGGTGTGCGTCCATTCAAATACAAAAAAACGGATCACTGCTCGACATTCAACCGGCTCCATTTAACACCTGACTCAGTTCAAAAACCGGTAGAACAGAAACCACAATTAGTTCAGAGCTGTAATTTGCCACATAACCCGTAGAAATATAAATCATTGCACATGCTAAAGTTTAGCTAGATCAGAAAACTGGAAGTTGGTCAGGTGCATTACTTATTGCATGCCCCTTGTACATAAAGAGGTGTCAGTTCAGTTTAATTTGATCTCTTTTAATGAAATGCCGATGGAAAAGTTTACATTTGATTAGATTATGTCTTAATTGTCAGAACGATAGCATTTTTTTAGGTCTGTATAAAAAGATGTTGAAACAATAGATATAAATCAATTCCTTAAGCATAGGTTCTGTTAAAATCTAATAAGAATCAATAAGAAAATTCATCCAAATTTAAGGAAACGAAATAAAGGAAATAAAATCCTTAAACTAATTTTTTCACTATATATATTTATGTCTATATCTATATCTATATATAAATCTCTCTCTCTCTCTCTCTCTCTCTCTCTATATATATATATATATATATATATATATATATATATATGTGTGTGTGGGGGGGTGCATGTTTCACTTTTTTATATTCATTTTACGTCAATAAGTTTTAAGAGATCAAGGGGCTCCCCCCCTGGATCTAACACTTGATTTTGTTACGATTTAAATTTATATCCAAAGGCGCTTTTAAGCGTAGATGCTGTTACGTTTATGGTGGTGTGCGTACGTGTATGTTTAAAAAATGAATTCAGTCTCAACACCAAGAATAGAAAATTTAAGACATGTACATGGAGATGCTTTCTATGAATTCAATCTGGCCATGCTTCTAGCAAAATCTGATATATGTATTGCGACAATTATCGGTCGCTTTAGTTTTCTTAATTCAAAATCTTATATATCCTATGAAAGCCGCTTTACAAAGCAAGTCATCTTAACAAGCGGATGTTTACTCTATAATCTGTATTTCCTACTTATACACAAAATGAGACCGGGAATTTGTACACATTCGTCGCACTTTTTTCATGCAAGCACCGTACGGGTTTACTTTTCATTACAATATATTTACCATTGTTTCTTTAAGCATGATAACTTACAATACCGAATTTTCCTTCGAAAAATTCGGGAAACTTTATAAGCTTCTTGAATATGTTCATTAGATGAGGAGAATGTCAGATTCACTTATTTTCGTACGGATTCTAACTAAACAAAGGGCAGTCAGCCAACAAACAAGTTACATTCGACTGATTATTTTTCCAGAATAATCAGGCCAGTATTTCTCAAACATAATCTAAGACGAATATAGTGCCAATAGGTAAAACAATCGATAACTTATTATTTAAGAGACTTTCAATTCTACAAACATCCTTTGTTACACGTGAACGTAAGAGAAACGATCACAAACACAGACGCATTTATATATCGTATTTTTCCCTACTTTGAATTTAATTTTTACCCTTACATTTTCTTTTTGCTCACATATTTGCTATTCCCTTTAAATTATGTCTATCTACGGAGGCCCCGAAAAAATACTATACTTATTTTTCTCCTTCACAGTGCCTATGTTCGTAACACGTTAGAAAAGCATTTTGTGTCAATTATTGTTGTTCGTACAAAATATCTACGGACTCTACGAATGAATCAGATACCTAATTTTATAGCTGTCGAGTTTATTCTTAGTTTCGAACAATTCTAATTGGTAACGGTGAAAACTCTTACGAAACTTTTAGGAGTTTTCAAGTTAAATTCAAATTTTACGGTATATTTGTTTGTTAGATTGTGAGATAAAAGCACTGAATTTTTTTAAGTCACCACACTTCAGCTTCTAACTAATAGGTTTCTGTATTATAATGTTGGTTCCCGCATGGCATTTACTCGTTTTTATTACCAAGCAAACTGTTTTAATTACGAATGTTTAGTTACGATATAAAGTTTCAGTTGGAAATTTGTAGGCTAATATAGCAATTAAACTATCAACATAAAAACCACCACATAATAATGGTCGTCTCGGTGAATTACAAGGAAATATAAGAATGGACAGTAAATTGTAGGTCTTTAAACTGTTGAATCAAAATAACATCTCTTTGACAAAAAGAATTCTTAATTTAAACGTGTCTTCTTTTCTAACATAAATGTCGGAGAGAGTTTCACTTTACAACTGGTTTTCAAGAATTTCGCTGCCAGTTTTAAATAGTTAACATTGGTTCCTAAAATAACCCATATTAAGAACGGTGTCATAATTGTAACATTTATTAGCTCAGCACACTGAGCTAAAGGAAGATTATTTCCTAAGTTATTCTTATCACTAAGGGTATCGACTATAATTCTGTTACACATTATTATTATTATTATTATTATATTATTACTATTATTATATTATTACTATTATTATTACCATTGTTATCATTTTTATCATTATTTTTATTATTATTATCATTATTATTATTATCATTATTCTTATCATTATCATTATCATTATTATCATTCTTATCATTTTTATCATTATTTTTATTATCATTGTCATTATAATTATCTTTATAATTATCATTATCATTTTATTATCATTATGATTATTATTATCATTATTATTATCATTGTTATCATTTTTATCATTATTTTTGTTATCATTATCATTATTATTGTCATTATCATTATTATCATTATTATTATTATTATCATTATCATTCTTATCATTTTTATCATTATTTTTATTATAATTATCATTATAATTATCATTATATTATTATTATTAGTAGTAGTAGTAGTATTAGTAGTATTCACTAAAATCTTTCACACAAACAATCGCCTGAGAATTCTCTTCGAAAACAACCTGTGGTTTTCCCTGGTATCTGAGCCACAACAAGTCTACTAAAAAGTTCGTTATTCTTTCGAAGTTTGTTAGTATTGTTCGTAGTGATCCTACTATTATTGGTGGCATCTTAATTTATTTCATCTTTTATATTCCTTTTTGCTCCCTGATCAGAACCGTGTATTTGCTTTGTTTTTCACTCTCCCTCGTTTGCAGGGGAAAAAATGTTTAAACATAGTTTGGTAAATTGCGTTATTTTATAAGTGTAGTGTATTGCTGCAACTATTAAAAAAAAGCAACAGAGTTTATGTGTAAGTTTTAAACATTAGAGAGTTCTAGCAAAGGGCAACCTCAAACGCATGATTCTTAAATGATTACAATACTTATTTTTCATCTTCACATTGTCTATGTTCGTAACACGCAAGAAAAGCAATTTGTGTCAATTATTGCTGTTTGTACAAAATACCTACGGACTCTGCGAATGATTCGGATACCTAATTTTATAACTGTCGAGTTTAGTCTTAGTTTCAAATTTATTTTAATTGGTAACGGGTAAAACTATGACGAAATTTTTAGGATTTTCTCACGTTAAATTCATATTTTCGGGGTATATTTGTTTGTTAGATAGTGAGGTAAAAGTACTGAATTTTATTTAAAGTCGCCGCACATCAGCAACTAAATAATAGGTTTTTATATTAGAATGTTAATGTTTTTGCACGGCACTTACTCGTCTTTATTACAAAACAAAATGTTTTAATTACGAATGTTTAGTTACGAAATAAAGGGGAAATTTGTAGACTACAATATCAATTAAACTACCAACATAAAAAAAACACTTTCGGTGATTTTAAACGCACTACCTAATAGGCTTCACATAATAATGGTCGTCTCGGCAAATTACTAGTAAAGTTAAGAATTAACAGTGAATTGTCGGCCTTTAAACTGTTGGGTCAAAGTAATAGCTCCTCTGAAGGGTCCACACGTCTAGATTTCATTTTTGAAATTAACTCGCTGCGACAATAAGGTTTTAGTAGGGTGTATTCCAATTCCTGCTGTAGCTGCTGCTTTGAACTTGAAACCATATATATTGGTCAGTCATCTAATAAGATGTATAGCAATAAGATATTAAATTTATAAGTGTCTACGACAGTATAAAATATCAGTATGAAAAGTGTGGGAACTTATTGAAAGCACTTCGTACAGTGAGTAATGAATGAAAAGAAGTAGAACCTTTGCTTAAACTTAGCGTGTGTTCGACATCTTAAGTTTTCGTTACATCTAAAAAAAAAAGCACAACACTGTGAGAGATAGTAAGAAAATATATTCCCACTATATTAGTGTATGTTTTTCTTTCTGTCATATGCTGACACAATAATGACCCGCATCATTTTCCGCATAAATGTTTTGACTAGTAAAAAATGTTTTTTAATATAAAGATCACGAATATATCTTGAAACGTTGGGAAATGAAAAAAAAACACAAACAATTAACGTTCAATTAAAAGTTTATTGCTCAATTGTATCACACACATGTTCCTTGTATCCGATCTAGGATATGGAGGTGTATTTTAAACCGAAATTGCAGTAGTAATTAAGTAGTATTGCGTCCAGTTATTGTCTAGATATGATTACCGAACCACGATGGCAGTGAAAGATAAAAGCCGATTTTAATGTCATGACATCAAGCTTCTCTGAAAAGAAAATACATGGTTAGAGCTTGGAAAACAGCATATTGTTTTTATTGTTTTGTCTCTCGATTGTGTATCCGTTGATATCTTATATGCTTTTATAGAGAGTTGTATGGTTCTCGTTGATTACCCGTATCTAACTGTGTCGGATATCAACTCTAGAGTCAAAACAATGAAAAATATGTTGTTGTCAAAGCGCAAGTTATGATTAAGAAAAATAGTAAAACTGAATTAGTCTAAGAGTGATTCACCGTCTCTGCCTAAAAACGTAAAAATATAGTATCTATAGACATAAAATGAGTTGCACTTTATCAAAATTTTGTAATCGGAGTTTTTTTTCTGTCTGTTTCGATTTACTCAAAACCGCACACACCTCGTCTTCTCATGTATCGTTCTCTTCTTCCTCTTCTATTTCTTGCTCTTTTTCTTCTTTTTTCTTCTCAGTCGTCAGAAGCGTCGTCTTTGTCTTGACTACGTTTTTCCTTCTCCCTTCTTGCTCACAGTGACCCGTTTTTATGCTATACTGAACTCTCGTGTGTGCGAGAGAACACGAGATTTTGCGTGATTACTTGGCAATATTAACTGGCCGCCGCCATCTTGCCATATTTTTTTTATTGTTTTGTTTCTCGATTGTGTATCCGTTGATATCTTATATCTATAAAAGAGAGTGGTATGGTCCTCGTTGATTAACCGTATCTAACTGTGTCGGATATAAACTCTAGAGTCAAAACAATGAAAAATATGTTGTTGTCAAAGCGCAAGTTATGATTAAGAAAAATAGTAAAACTGAATTAGTCTAAAAGTGATTCACCGTCTCTGCCTAAAAAACGTAAAAATAATATAGTATCTATAGACATAAAATGATTTGCACTTTATCAAAATTTAAAGCCTATTATTAGACCATTAAGATGGAAATAAGGTTAAATCCTTCTAGTAGTGCATCAGTACTTTTTTAGATAATGACGACACGACATATCCGAAGAAGTTTGGAGATTATGAAAGTCTATGAAAACAATGTGCAAGAAATGTGTAGACAACTAATAAATTTGGTATCGAGGTTTAAAGTTAAGGTTCTTTTGGAAACCTGACAACTGCGTCTTGATTAATTGCGGGAAAACAATCGGCACGTCTGTCCAAACTAAAGTGCTGTTGAAAGGCGAAGTAAAAGTTACACGATGACAAGTATAAAACAACGTAATATATATATATATATATATATATATATATATATATGTATATATATTGAAATATATTGATATATAAATATATATAAATGTACGTGCATATATATATATATATATATATATATATATATGCATATTCACGTATGCATATATGTGAACCAATCCGTATTACCACATGTATTAAAGGAAGTCATATATATGTGTGAGTTAGTGCTTGTATATATATATATATATATATATATATATATATATATATGTATATATATATATATATATATATATATATATATACACGTTGATTGTTACGTACATCTACGTATATGCTCAGGTTTGCATAACTATTCATGCGGTTTTGGTTCAAGTTGATTAACTCCCGAAGCGGATTTTACGTTTGAGCGTTAAATCAAATCTTTTGCGAATGTAAACACACGTCCTCCATCTTCTACTCTTCAACCCGAATTACAAATCAAATACACCCACCCACTCCTCTTAAACAGCCAATCACTTCAGACCTGGACGCCCACCCCGTGCCTAGCTTTCATATCGATCGAAGGAGAACGTTAATGGTAAAGTGAAAGCTGAGCAACGAAGAAAAGATAGATCGATGAATTAAGAGATCGGTTAGCATATATATATATAAATATATATACATATATATATATATATATATATATATATATATAGTGTATCACAAAAGTGTGTACACCTCTCACATTTCTTCAAATATTTAAGCATACCTCTTCATCTTGTTGACAAGATTTTAATTACACTACAAACTCGTGAAATGAGCTCAATCCCGATTACGGTCGCGATGGATTGATGCACGAATGGATGGATGTCTTCAGGGGACAACAAAGAAAAAAAAATTTTATACACAATAAAAAGTAGTCTGACTGCAACATATATAACAGATTTTATTTATGTCCCCCTCCAAATAACACAAAATATAGCCATCAAAAGCTAAATACCAGAAAACAAAAGCGAGTACATCTCTTACGAAAAGTTGTCAATAATAACATACAGCATGTCAAATGTCAATATGTTGTATAACCACCATCGTCGTCTAAAACTGCTTTTACTCTCCTAGACATGGAGTTTACCAAATCTTTGAATGTAGCTAGTGGGATGATCTTCAACTCTTCAATTCAGACATCGCAGAGCTGGCGGATATTTTAGACTTTGAAGACTCCACCTTCTGCTTGTGGATGCCCCAAAGATGTTTTATTGGGTTTAAGTCTGGAGGCATGCTTGGACAGTACATCACCTTTACCCTCCGCCTCTTTAGTTAAGCATGGTTTATTTGGATTTATGCTTTGGTCATTGTCATGCTGGAATTGTGCTCTTCGACCAAGATTCCGGATGGAGGGAATCATGCTCTGCTGCAGTATTTGACATGTTAGATTTCATGTTTCGCTCAAGTAAATGTAATTCTCCAATACCTGCAGCACTCATGCAGCCCCAGACCATGACATTCCCACGACCATGCTTGACTGTAGGCATGACACACTTATCATTGTACTCCTTACCTGATCTTTTGTATCGTTTTATTTTTAACTTTCGAAACAGCTATTCACATCTTTCACTGCAGGACATTTACAATGGACTTTTAACGCTTGGATTTACTTGAAGCGGTTTTACATATCATGTTCTCCTATTTTTACAAACAACACTTTCCACAAACAATTTATACACACTTTTTTCTACAAACACTATTGACATTCCATGAACACAATCATTGGATGCTGATCCAGAAATAATAAAACCAGCAAATTTTCCAACACTGTTATCAATATATCTTTCTAAATATATTTCACTTCCTCTGAAGAAAGAATCCTTATATCCTTTGAATCCCTGCTGAATAAGGACGACCACCTAAAAATATGTTAATTTTCCGAGTACTTAATTATTTAGATATAACGAAATTTATTACATTTTAAAATTGAAAAATAAATTATCCAAACAAAAACGTTCATTTCGAAAGTCTTATCAGATTCTTATGGATTCTATTGTAATAAAACATCTCAAATAAACTTGTGATATTTGTAAAATGTGTTTACTTTAGTCAATTCGCTTCTTTCTTCTTTCATCAGATATATTCGATTATCGATCATCGATACTTACCGATGACATTTTGACACTAACCTATCTAAGAACACTGTCAAATTTATACGACGCATGTTGATGAAATTTCATAAAAATCGGTCCAGCTTTTTGTGGAATCAAAAGGAAGGGTCTCACAAGCTTGCATTTTTTTTATAATAGCAGTTCAGCCCAGTTTTGCGGCTCGGGGCTTATATACTCTTCATAACATTATGGCCATATATATATATATATATATATATATATATATATATATATATATATATATATATAATGGGTTTTATTCATGTCCAGGTAACCTACAACTAAAAGTTACCGTATTTAGACCCAAATTGGGTGAGGAGTTTAGTAGTGTCAACGAAGGTCAACTCTTTCAAATTTGACTCCTGGGCAGTTACATTTTCGCCTTAAAACAGAATAAGGATTTTGCTGCATGTACGAATTCTTTTTACGTGAAATTTCGAATGTTTACACCCGGAATTGTCATGATAGTTTCAAAGAAACCGCAAAAAGAAAGGCTTTACAACTTTGACAGCAAAATGCTCGGCAAAACCCATTTGAAAAGCTTGTTCTATGTCTGAATACACTTTATGTAAAATTTCAAATGTTTAGACAAAACATAGGCTGAGTAATCTGCTAGTAAATACAGAGGCCAATAATTTTAACTTTGCCCCCATTTTTGATCCTGTATTATTTGCTGTTTTGGGCCCAAATAAAATTAAAACGTTTGATCCATTTCCAATTTATCTACACCTAGAATTTCAACTGTTTTGGTGACAAAATAAGCAAAAGAGTTTTGTAGGGTTTCCAAATGTAAAAGTGTTTAACTTTGGTCCCTTGAAAGCCAAATTTCTGGCTGAAAACCGAACAAAACGATTCTCCTAACACTCGACACCCCTTATGTCAAATCCATAGTATGTACACTGAAAATTGACTAAGGTGTTTGGTAGGGAAATGTACACACAGGGACACACACAGAGACAATTTCACTTATATATACATATATATATATAAATATATATATATATATATATATATATATATATATATATATATATATATATATGAGTAGATTTTGGTTAAGGAATTGTTTATGGATGAAAAAGCGCTAAATTTTATCACCTTATTATATAGCGGTGTGTACCATATTGTATTTCGTTCTTATATTATAACTATCACCCTGCTCTTGTCTATATTTAATATCGATATTTTGTAAGCCACTATTAGATAGCCGTGTTCTTTTACTTTTTAAAAACTGTTTCTTCAATAGTATTACTACTTAGTCTACTACGAGAGAGATAGAGAGAGCGAGAGAGAGAGAGAGAGAGAGAGAGAGAGAGAGAGAACGGTAGACAGACATACAAACCAATAGAGAGTGTAAGAGAAATATATCGAGTAAATATAAAGAATGAATGTACATTATCCTTTACAGTTGATAATTTGAAGCCTTAAAATTAAACATAAGTTCTGTATATTCTTTTTGTGGATAGACAGCTCAATTTATATAAAAGTACATTTTTTAATCGAATTCTTTTGGATTGGATAATGTTAAAGGTTATCATGTAATTACATGATGGCGTATACCATATTGTATTTCGTTTTAATATTATTATAACTATTACTCTCTTCTTGTGTATATTTAACGTAAATAATTTGGAAGGCAGTATTAAAGAGTATGTTTCATTAATTTTTAAAAACATCTCGGCCACTAGACTTACTATTAAGTATACAAAGAGGTAGAGAGACAAAGAGAAAAAGAAAGAGAGACAGACATACACACACAGACCAATAGACTGTAAGAGAAATATATCGAGTAAATATCAACAAGGAATCTATGTACATTATCTTATACAGTTGATAAGTTAAAGGCTCCAAATTAAACACAAGTATATTAGGTATATATAATTCGTTCTTGAGTGGGATAACTGTTATTTTTCTCTGGGCAATATGTTCCGGTTTGAGCGAGATTTCTATCCATTGTATATTAGGTTAAATGTAATAATCAATAGAGAACTGTCTCCATAATAATAAATATATAATCTGCATGAATTAAGATATCATATTTAAGCGTATTTTACGACCGGACAACATTGTATTTATGGATGTATACTCCCTCTCCTCTCTCTGTCTTTTCACACTTCTCTCATCTACCCATGCCCTCTGTATTTTTGTGTGAATTTTGTTTTCATACTGTTTGTTTTAAGGCATATCAACTCCTTTTGATTTATTTAACACCTTACATTCATTAACCCTTATCCTCGAGTGGCCTTTATATATATATATATATATATATATATATATGGATAGAAATCTCGCTCAAACCGGAATATATTGTACAGAGAAAAATAACAGTTATCCCACTCAAGAACGAATTATATTTGCATCGAAGGTAGAACAGATAATACACTTTGATGAAGTGTAAAAGGTCAGCGGTGAATAGATAAAAAGAGCAGAGCAGAATAGTATTTAGTTAGCGAAAGAGATGCAGATGTATTTATCTTTAATTTTTATGCAAGCATCTATGAATATACGCATTTGTTGGCAGAAGCGTGCAATTTGATCAGTAGAATCAAATAAACAACTGCAGAACTTATCATTCACTATTTTAAGACTCTGGCTTACGCTTTCTGTTTGTCTTGCTCTCCTTTTCTGGTTGCTGGCCGCCTCGCCAATGGCCTTAAAAACTTCGATTATCCAACGAAAATGGCCGCCATCCAATCAACAGCCAGGGAACATTAATCATTATTTTTTTTACTATTGGTAGATCCGATAAGCCTTTGAATGGGACAATACTTAGGTTTCACCAATTCAATTTAAACACAGGAAGTACATCGGTGTTTCGAAATAGGAAAAGGTATGGGTATTTTTATTAATTAAGCGAGTTCAGCTCTAGTGGCAGGGGATTTAAGAGAAAGTAGCACATATACATGGCAACATACACGCAGGGACACTCAAACACACACACACATATGCATATATATATATATATATATATATATATCCTTTATTTACATCCAATACATATACACACATATCCATACATATATAAAGAGAGGCAAGGACGATTCGTGTCTACATTTTTTATAAGTAATTCACGACACACTAAGACGCAGAAGCAACTCGTCGATAAGTGTTTACATCTGGACAGTCCTCATAGTGATAATAGTGTAATAATCGTTCGTCATTGAAGCAATAGTTAGATTATTTAAGAGGTGGGTTCAATAATATCTTGTACATGTTTGATTTGAGTCCGACAATATTGGTTCTATTTCTCTCCAGTAAATATATTAGTTTTCTTGGTTCTGGCAAGAACTGGCTGATTTAACTGTTTTCGTCGCATTTTTCCATAAAAGATTATTAATAAACATGTCATGATATTTACAGACATATACTTTTTCCTTGACATTTTATTAACTACAATTGTATGTTAATAACGTGTGATTTAATCGATAAAAAACACTTTGGTTCTACAAATATAATATAAAGTAATCGGCGTAAATATTGATAGAACAATTCGATCCGTAGTTCAATAATTTGAAAATTTCTCTAATTTACTTATTTAATGTATTAATGGCTATACAAATTGATATAGGTGGCTTATATTATAATAAATTTGTAATTTGTTAAGGATATAACATCTTATAGAAAATTTTAGATGTATACTCGTATAGTTGTTGTATATTCCTCATTAAAACATGATGCCCCACACAATTAATTTTTATTTATTGCGAACTATTATCATCATCTTTCTCTTAGTTGTTTCACGACGTTTCGGCCGACTATTCCTCTGGCCTTCGTCAGGTGGTAACCCTGATGGATAGGAACTCTGAATCTCCTGGCTGCATTCACTGCAATTACTGCCTTTTGTAGTTGTTGTCGTCTCACCACGTTTTGGCCAAGGTTTGAAACTGCTATCTCCAGACAATTCTCACCTGGAACCGTAGAGAGTCAGTGTCTCTATCAATCCTACCCAAATCTGGCCAGAGGCTTACTTGGCCGAAACGTGGTGAGACGAAAACAACTACAGAAGAGAGTAATTGCAGTGACTGCAGTCAGGAGATTCCTATCCGTCGCGGTTCCCACCTGACAAAGGTCACAGGAATAGTTGAGAGAAACGTCGTGATAAAACTAAGTTAAAGATGAGGATAATAGTCCGCCAAAAAATGAAAGATCAATAAACAATACTCATCTCAATGAATTCCAATTAGAATCATATGCCTCATACAATATATACCAATTACAGAACTCTACAGAAGCTTAGATGGATTCGATGTAAGTGGTTTTCAGTTAATATATTACATTGCTATAGAATTTCTATTGATATTCATCTTTTTTTTTTGATGAGTCACTGTAAGTGATATGAAATATTAACAGTAAAATATGTTTAGTTCATAAAAGAAACAGATATGTATATGTATCGACGTCTATATTTGGCAAAACAATGTGTCATTATTTAGATGAATAAATCTTTTGGGGTTTGGAAACTGTCAGAATTAGTGTGTTTTTATTTAGATACTCTCTTATTATATCTTGAAAAACATCCTGCTTAGAATTCGATAATTTTCTCTTTAATACTAGACGAAGAGGAACAATACAAAGAAGGCGCCTGTGCAGTCGCCAATACCAATATTAACACGAGAACCAAAAGAAACCGGTTAGATTATTCCGCCAGATGTATCAAGACGGCCAAGATTCAAACGGGCTTCAAGACTTGAACGAGATCAAATCTGAGAGACACATATATCTATTGATTATAGTGAAACGCCCATGAAATACTTTGCATCAGTCAACGTGCGTAGTATCAGTTCAGCTTCTGCGTTGTTGATGAACGTTGACCAGCCGTCATCAGACTTAGGTAAATATCTAGGAAATGTGACAATGAATTGTATAAAATAGACGAACGAAGCATTTCAACAGAAACCAACGGTTGACGCAG
This sequence comes from Euprymna scolopes, assembly GCF_053919585.1. NCBI lineage: Eukaryota > Metazoa > Mollusca > Cephalopoda > Sepiida > Sepiolidae > Euprymna > Euprymna scolopes. The sequence continues at coordinate 78,776,639 of NC_136509.1, forward strand.
CTACAGTCAACAGTGTTGATGATTTTATCAAGTTCTTCATAGGGTTATTAGACGTATTTGGAAACTCTCCGGGGAAATGGAACCTACTTAAAGGAAGATGCTCTGCAGTACATTGATTCACTACGAAAATGTCCAATTAGTAGACGAGAGTTGCTACAGCAAGAGCTTAACAGACTAAAAAAAAAGAAGTTCTTCTGGACATGATTAGATTTGAAGGTTAAATGAGATTTCCTGATCGATATAGATATGTCTGATACTCACTCCAGACTATTCATTGGATCAGCTCTATTTACAATATGAACTCACATCATTAAAGATCGACATAAATATTTCAGTTAATTGACAAGTCGTGTATCAAAATTCTTGTGAGGGAATGGATGTAAAAGCTTCCAAAATGCACGTTTTCTACGGAAAACAGTGGTGTATTAAGGAAAGTCACAGAACCCAAAGGTCTTCTAACAAGCGGATGAATAACATGGTATGTAAGGATCCCGGATCATCAAAAAGATTCGGTTAAATTAGTTTGGGTGCAGATAAAAACATATATAACGAAAGTACACTAAATAATACATAATTTTATTTTGTATATGAAATTAAAATAAGTTTAGTCTAATTTGCTCTCTCTAGTAAATCTTTGAAACCACAACACATCTATATTTTTCTTATGCATCAGCTTCATTCGTCATAGTTGCACAGCCAATCAACAGCCACTCGACAACGTAACAATTCAGACAGAGCCACATGTTTAAGTTACGACTGAGCTCACATGTAAACAAACATCGATATTTTTTTTACTATCGCTCACTTGGGATAAAGCACCTGTGCACCAATACACGTTTATGTGAGAAGACTGTCTGCCTCTCTTCGTTTCATATTCATTTAATGTTTTGTTTTCCTAGACAAAAGTTACAGAACGGGGATTATTTTGCACCACTTTCATACGTTGCTCAGTCTTTTCTGAATAAGAAATGAAGATATATTATTCTTTTTTTTTTTTTCAATACTTCGAACAATTTTTCGAATCTAGTGTGAATATTTCACAACGTGTCGGTCAATTTAACATTTGACCATTATTAGGTATAGCTTGTCGGTCACTGAAATGACATGTAACATGTGACGTCGTTTTGTAAGATCCAATTGTAAATTACAATCTTCTAGAGGTTGAAGTTCCAATACTCAGTTCGGATAGCTCATAAAAGATGATTGCACATTATTAAGAATATCTATCCAGTTATATCTAACGAAAGAAAGTAATCTACCACCGTTGATTAAATAAAGGGTTCCTTCGAAAATACTCACGAATTGCGAAGTTAGAAAGATTACCGAATTTGACCACAATATTCTCTAGTTCAACTAAATAATTTCCAAGTTCAGAGGTCAATCGAAAATACGTGGCAATAACAGTCAATATGATAGCAATATGAAAGATTCCAAACAATACTGTGAATCTGTTAAATATTTTTTTCCAATTTTGAACAAAAAAATATTACGTTATTTTTATTCTAGAATATGACTTAACTTGAGTGTTTGAGCTTAAGATGTCTAACGAAAATAACTAAACTTAATTACATTCACATTGCAAATGGATAATTTGTTAAAGTTAGGCGTGTGGTTAATTCTTGAAATCCGAATGAATTAATATTGATTTGCGCTATTTGCGAAGAGTCTTAATACATTAATTTCACCGTTTATATATGAACTACATATGTGGCTTTGATTGTAATTATTGTTTAAACCTTTTCTTGTATTGAACACAAAGTTTATAGAAACGAATAAAATTAATCCGAATCGATCAATTTTTCACAAAATGTTTGTGCTATTGTTAAAACGTCTTCTATAAATTCGGAAATTCTACATTATATGAATTGAACTAATATATTTCCAGTATTGCTAAGGATATGAAACGCACTTTTTAATAAAAATTTTGATGATAGAGGTGAAGCCAAATATGTCAACCGGAGAGTTCCACGACAAATATACAATTTATTTTGAGTTGTTATAAAGACCGCACTCGTGCAATATTACAACATTCTATTAAAGAGAATAATTATAGAATAATTTTCTTTTAAAAGGCTACAATAACTTGGTCCATTAAAAATTCAACTGCACATGTGATTTAACACGATAATTTAGTGAGGAAAGAGCATGGGATATAAATGCGTCCTTGGTTTTACTATTAGAAGATGTACCCACCGAGGCCTGTATGAAATATAACGTTAAATTCATTTAAAAAAAAAAAACTGAAGTAAAAAACGAAAAAGAACTGAGACGCGTTTATGTGAGTATTATGTTTTTTTTTCTGAACAGTTCACTCCTTGTAATTACAAAAAATATTCAAGCCCAGATAGAATCCAAAGCGTAAAAGAGTGCACCGAGTACCATAACCATTACCCCAGCTTGACACATTCTTTGTACATTCTTTTCAAACCTATTTATTATTAACATAATGTGAAAGATTCGCCCATACACATACGTGAAACATATGTATAACATATAACAATCGAATGACAACTAAGTGACAATTCTTGAATGTTGGCTCCTTAGCAGAAATTGTTTCGGATGAAAACCAATTAAAAAGTTTTTCACGCGTCTGAATGTCTTCTATACAAAATTCCAAGTTTGCAGATCAAACAGAGTTTGAGAGTATAGGTTGTGAAATGTCCTCACACACATTCTAACTTTATAGATATATAGATAAATAAAATAACTACATTTGAACATTTTATATGAATGCAAATGCAACAATTATAATGCACATAATTTACAATAAACCAACATAGACAATTATCTAAATATTAAAGTACATTGACATCTGTTGTTGTGCATCGTGCCGGGCTGACATTGCCGAACGCGTTCTTTATCACTTTTTTTTTCAGTGGTTGCTGGCAGCTCTGAAGGCGGCTTTAATCTAAGTACATCTATTACGTTGGAAGCAATGGAAATAGTAAATTCTGGGTGCAATGGCAGCAGCACATTTGGAGAGAACCATGGCTTACTGTTAGGTTTTTGCTGGAAATTTTAGGCGGGTGTAAAGTGGTCTATACACACAACTTGCCATTCCGTCAGATCTTATACTACGGAGGACAGATTATTTTTAAACATAAAACGCCGAAGTAGATCTATTATAAATGCAAGTTGCAAATGATGATCAGTCAACCTAATTATATATAAAATCTTTCAATCATTCATAATTTTACTGCCTGCAAAAGATTTCCTTAAAAATATAGGACAGTTTATATAACTTTTTAGGGAATGATAAATAGGTGAGAATAGATAAAACATTATCCATACCTTTCTAACGAGCATCATAATTTTATACACACCACACACGTTTTCAAAGTTATTGCCTCTGCGGGCCAAAATTAATCGAACAATGAGCCGCATGCATATTCAGACCGCATGTTTTACATTCCTGAGTAAATCTACCTCTTAAATACGTGGCGCGCACATGTTACCGTGTCACCTTCATATCAATATCGTCATTTACTCGTTTCGGTGGGTTTCTATGCTTTGAGAATAAAAAAAAAATGCATTTGCAGATATAATTCATACATCGTTTGCTTCACGCAATATCGGTCTCGTCAGCATTTACATTTTCCTACGTATTAATCTACATATTAGATGAGATGTAATAAATGCGTATATAATCAATGCAAACGATCCCTTTCCTGTAGCTGGAACCACTATAACAACTAAAAATAAAGCAAACAACTATAATGTTCATTGATGGAGGTAACAGTAAACCCTTTAATTACATTATCATTTACAATTTCGGAAACAGGAAATATTATTGTGCTAAGGTAAAATTGCTCACCAAACTCTGAAACAAACAAACAAACAAAAACAAGAAAGAAACAACATTAAACATAGTGGCTTGATCGAAATTTATCTTAAGTAAGTATTTTTTTTTATGGAATCTGAAATTCAGAAGCTGTCCTCGGGAACATGTAAATTTCGTTTAGCTGAGATACAAACGCAAGAGAACACAGCTCTCCCAATAACATATCAAGGTACTCCCAAATACAAACCTGTTATTCTAATATTGTAACCTATCTCATACTGATCAGACTCATATCGCTCATTGTGAAAAAGGTGTCAACTTTACATACCGTATGATATTATAATCGCCCAATTTTAAAACTAGTAGCGTAAGAATAAATAATGTAAAATAATCGGATATGCTTGTTCATATACAGTGTCTTAAAATTTATTAGGTCAACACTTATTTACATTTTTAAAATTTATGAATTTGATTTCATTGTTTGATGATATTGGTTGGCCTGAAGATCGTCTGATTTAAACCTCTGCGATTTTTTTCCTGTGGGGATATTTAAAGTAAAAATCTATTCTGTCACCGCCCTCGATCTTTTGAAGAATTAAACTGAGCTATTCGTTTGACAGTTGCTGCTATTCCACCTTAAAATGATCGAGAGAGTTATTTAAGGCATTCGTGAACGTCTACAATCGAGTGTTAGCAATGATGGGACACATTTGGCAGATTTAATATTTAAGACTGTGAAATAAAATGTCGTCTTACGTAGATTTAAAAAAATATATATACTTTTTAAATGTAATTGTTATCATTTTTTTTACTAACAGCTGTACCAGATCATTTTGGGATACGTTGTATTTTCCAACAGCTATAACTGTTGGTTAAGAACACGGCGTAATATGTGTTTTGAAAAAAAAAACTATATTTTCTCTCTTGATTCATTCAAGGTGATATCCTTATAGACGTAGATATTTTTATCACTAAAGTCACGATTCCACTTAAAAGGGAGCTTAAATTCCACGTAGTTAACACTGATTTGCTATATCTTCCCGCTGAAACAAATAAGATTCTATCCACCTAGTGTAGTTGTCGATGAAAAGAAAATATTACACACACGCTATTCACGCTGTTGGATGAACACGCTGTTTAATTAACTATTCTAGCAAATGCCTTGAGTATATTCTGCAGAAACGCACACAGATTGAATTACTAAAAGCATTGGTCAAATCTAATTACGTGATAAGATATAAATATATACAATTATTATTAATACAAAAATGTCCAGACAGTTAGAGCAATTTAATTTTTTAGAAATTGAAATTTAAGCTAATACAAAAAAGACGGGCTCAAATAATATACTTTTCTACATATTGACCAACCTTGAGACACATCTTTGAGACTGAATTTAGAAAGTACCAATCATAGTTAACTTACAGAAGGTATTGTGAATTTTCTTAGGTTGCATCACTTGTACATCTACGACACACGTAGGTAAGGCTAACCCGAGAGGTAGCAAAAACCCACTATTTGAGTGTTGCGCGCCTGAGATACCGAAAATCTTTCTGCTCTAAAAATGTTTACACTCGGATATCTGTAACTTCGAATTCCGTCAATGTGTATTGCTTACATGACTGTACTTATTTGCAGAAATAAAATTCATGGTGAACATACATCTCGCTGCTAAAAGCCCTTTTCAATCCCCTTGTTAGAGACAATCACAAATTCGGTGTGTTGGCTTTCACGGCTCTTGTGGGCTTGTAACGCCCAAATTGCAATATGCCTTACTCCAGGTTGAACTGTGTAAGAAAAAAACTATAGAATTAATACCGGTTTATTTTGCCAATTCATAAATTTTATACGAAACTACGCTAGAACCTGATTGTCGGCATTGGTGACGGGTGCGAGTTAGTGAAAAAGAGTATCTCACACGCAAATATTACCATGGTCTTAAATCATCAATCAAATGTCGGTAAACATTTTTTTCTAATGTTTATACAGTACGTGACATATTTCAAACAGAGCTGTCAATAGATAAATGACTCCAGAACGTATAATTCGACGGATACCATTTCAAACTACGCATAAAATTCTGCAATTGGTTTTAATCGGCAATTACTTTATTTCAAACAATCAATCATAATTTATTTTCAGGCAGATGTTCGACTTCAACTAAGGATAAATATATTTTCACGCCTTATATCATTAAAACTAGTGACTTTCAATCTAGGCGTGTGTCCATACTAGTGTACCTACTTGTGTTAAATAAATTTTAAGTCAACACAAAATGGTATATTATATAACCGGCAATTATTTATTCCACTATATTTGTTTTATTAGCAGCCACGTGTAATTTAACTTTTTGAGAAAATATGTTCCAAATTTAAATATACTTAGCCGATAATATTTGCTTTCTCAAGCTTATTTCTCGCCCTAAATCCCGTGTATACAGAGTGGTAAGCCTATATTTTCTCTGTTACTAGTGGTAGCCGTACATGTGTAGTTGAATACGTGTACACTTAATTTACATTCTAAAAATCAAATTATCTTATTTGTTGTATAGAAATGAAGATCCCTTTTCATTAGTATCTAGGGACAGATGCAATAGGTTATCTTCTATAATAAATGTAAATACAACCCACAATTTCCGTGCTTGTTATGAAAATTCCTGTCGTTCCAACTAGTTGGCGTTTTTGACATATTGACGTTTTCAAAGAAGTTAATTTTTTGTTCATGCGTTCCTTTCACTGCATCTCCCAACTTTAGTAAAAAAAACAAAAGCTATTGTTCAAAAGTTTGAAGCTACTTTAAATTTTCACCTAATATGCTTATCTTTGTTATTATTTCACGATGTTCGAGAAGAAAAAAAAAACTCTCTATTTTCGTGATGCGTAGACTGTGTTTTAATATTTACTTATTTGTATATGTACTGTGGCGGCGACAAAGCTGATCAGATTGAGCTGACTTTCTCCAAAGCTGATATAGGGCAAATTGACCCTAATTTAATTTACTTGTACTTTAAAGTATTGTCGCGTAGGCCTTCAGCTACCTTCCGACACATTTGCACCAGTTATGAAGACGGTTTTTATTGTCTTTTTGATGAAACACGTGAGAGCATATTCGTACTCTTGAACTGACTATATAGTATAGGACATTTTATCTATTATATAAATCTCACATGTCTTTTTAAATGTATGTATGTATGTATGCATATATTACGTGTGTATATATGTATGCATGCCTAAAACTTTCGACAGAGGAGACGGATTTTCACAAGATACGAACCCTTTCAGAATTCGAGCCTTTGGATGACAAATATCGAAAAATTGGCTGAAAACATTAATTCCCTCAGCATCAACCGGGGAGTTTTCTACACTTGCGTCGCCATTTTTGCAAGTCATCGTATCGGTTCTAATGACTTTATTAATTTCAATGATCCAAACTTCCGGTCGCGTCATGGAGTAAGGGTAAGCCGTCAGATTTTCTTTCTCTTTCTCTTCCGCCTTTGCGTCACATTTTTATGCCTACTACCATATCTTTTTGCTCAACCACACCTCCAAGCACCTCGTCAACGCCGGCCATCCAGGCTAGATTCATATATATGTTGCTTTGTTTAAAATAGCCTGTTCGAATATTCCAACTATATATTAAAATTCAAACTAATGGTTATTACGTTCATATGTAGGTTCCGATCACGATTTTACGTCTGTATAGCAAAAATAACTTTTTTTTACTTGTTAATAATAATATACGCGTGTATATATCTTGTTCTCATCATCAGTAAATAAATAAACTATGTTTGTTTTTGTTTCATTTTCTTTTATAAATTCATGTTTTTCAGTATGTAAAATGTGTTCTTTTCACAGGATTTTTACACCACCTAGTAAGGCCCGGCTGCCACTCGAGGATAAGGGTTAAACGGTATACATAAGTCAATGTGATTATAGCGGAGTGAACATATGCAGTGGGAATTTTGTGAATTAAATTACTTAGGAGGACGCTTCATCAAGAACTTGTTTCCGTTGTACTTGTAGGCAATCAGATTGTAGGCAGCTGGAAAGCAGGCAATCGGAAGAGAATTCCACAGGCGTGTAGTTCGAAGAAAGAGGTTTTGTTCATGGAATGTACATTTACATACATTAATACAAAATTGGTTTATGCGCTTTTAGTTTTAAATTCAATCTGCTTCCTTAAAATGATACTCATAATTTCACCTATACTACTGTATCAGATCATAGTTCTAAATTATAATCAGTTCTAACTGACAGGGTTTTAGATACTGGGTATTAAATACTCAGTGCGGGCCTTAATAAAAATACAATTCCAAATAACTTAAAAAATGAGCAAACGAAACGAACGCAAACTACTCATTTGATTAAATAAATGCGTATGTTGAAAATATTATGAAATATGCTAATTTCGACATTGTTTTTTTTTCGATTTAAAAAAAAATAGAATCTTAAGAAGGTCTAAAATTTTGAGAATATAAACTAAGATGGGAAAGTACACTAAATTAGCCCAATAATAAAAATTACTAATTCTTACCTCGATGCTTCCGAAGCATGTTTACTTAATGTTTGAGTGTTTGCATAAGAAAGAATGGTATGTTTGATGATATTATTTAGATGTCATCGTTCGTGTGTTATATTTAGTAAACATTTTGACTATAATCATTACCTCTCTCTTTTGCATTGTTATTATTAAAAAAGGTTTTGACTTAGGTTGCGTTTATATCAAGTTTTGTGGTGTGTTTTTTTCCAACAGAACATTGGGGCTATCATATGCGAAGTGTAGATATTGATGGTGGAGACGATTATATATAAACGGTCAGGAATATATAAAACATTTAAATGAGTCACACGACCATGAAATTGCAGTTATATGCTAAGATAAGTCAAATGTATTTTCACGTAGATGATACAATATTTATCTGAAGTACCCGTTCTGTGTGAGATATTCTAGCGCTTTGTTCTATTTATGGAAATCATTTAAATGTGTATGTTATCCCTATGCATGGATCTGCTGCCTATTGCATTCTCCTTCTGTGTCTGTGTCTGTCTGTTTGTCTGTCTCTCTCTCTCTCCGTCTCTCTCACTCTCTCTCTCTTTCTCTCTCTCTCTCTCTCTCTATATATATATATATATAGAGAGAGAGAGAGAGAGAGGAAGAGAGAGAGACAGAGAGCCTTATTTCCACCGGGAGACAACATTACAGCTCATAAGAGCCATGAATGCCAACAAACCGGAAGTTCAAGATCTCATTAAGGCACAGGCAGACTCAGGTTTCAGAATTACTACAAACACTCTACCAAATTACTAAAGGCGGTGCACACAGGAAAGCCGTTTTAACTATCATAGATTAAGTAAAGCGCAACGAAATTCGACAGTGGAATGAACCTACCTTCTGTCTCAAACAAGGGATATGATCATCGCAATAAGTCTTAACCCAAGTCGATGTCTCATTAGTAAGAATTTTATACTCGCGATGTCTCACGAGGAAGAATTTTATACTCGCTTACGGTCTGAGACAGGATTCCACAAATCAGTGTACTCAATATTTTTACCTCCAAGATTACTTTTCAGCTCATCATTTAACCTGACCAATGGCCGGCCAATAATTCGATGATGCCTTCACGTCATAAGGATCTTTGAAATTTTTTCATCTTGCATCCGTACAACATGGCCAGCCCATCGTAACGTTGGCTTCAAGAGGAAGCTCACAATTCAATCAATGTTCCAGATCATTAGAAGATCAACATTTGATCTTCTATCATTCTTGCTTAATCCACAGGTTGCTATGAAGCATCCGTTTTGAAAAACGTCCAGTTGCTGAAGCTGTCTACGAAACAGTATCCAGAATTCAGATCTATAGAGAAGAGTGGTAAGGACGGCAGCTTTGTACACTTAGGTTTTGGCCTCAAGACGAATACTGGTCCTGGATATGACCTTAAACTATATCCGATGGTGAGACCCCAGATTGCAGGGTTTGGGGAGTGTGGTGCCACCCTTTAATTGCCATTGCTCCCAGGTCCACTCTGACCCAGAGTGGTAGTACCTGTTTGGCCCCCAACTATGTGTTAAATAAAAACCGACTTGCAAAACACAAATATATTCTATTTAAAAATATTTCTTCCAAATAACCTTATTCGGCATTAAATAACCTGAAAAGGGTTGATATGCCGTAAAGCAAAAACATCCAACCAACCAACCAAGAAGAATACACTTTTCATTCCAAAGATGGTGATATTTATTGGGTTTCTTTTTACCAGTATATTGTTTTATGTTTAAATTTAAGTCAATATCGAGACGTATCGTCTCGGCTATTTTTTCAGTTACTTATATGGCATTTTTTAATCACAGTCTATTTTGTGCAAGAAAATAAAACCGGTGGACGTCAATTTCCCTTTTCAAGACTTAAATAATAAATTAAAATTTCGGTAAATATTGCAGAGTTTAAAAAAGTTTTCAGATTTACTTTCAGATTATTATACATAAAAAGTGATTTAAAAATATTATTTGGAAACACTTTGTAGCCATTCTTTTCAGTGATACTACAAAATTTGAAAGTAACTAAACTGACATTTTCCAAAATAAAGATAAGTTTTGAACCCATGGAATCAGAAGCGTAGCCTGCATTTTTCGATCTGTCGTTATTTTTCGGCTTACACATCTTAGCTGAATAGAAAAACATATATTTTTATGAAAGTTTATTAGATTGATTATTCCAGGCAATACTTCATGAGGATAGTTGGATCGTGATACAGATGAATAAATAGAGAGATAGTCGTTCAACGAAAAAAATACTTCTACTTTTTTTTCTAACTAAGAGTCACTATGTTATGGAAATTGCTCGAGACAAGTTATAAAGCCGCTTGATATAAAAACTAACAAGAACGAAAGCTGATAACTGAAAAAAAAAACAGGAGATGCCTATTGGCCTTAATCTTGAAAAAAACGAAGGCTGTAGGGAGAAGAATAACAGAGAGCAAGAATAGAGTTTGGTCACTTGTAAAGTAATAACGTCTTTATCTGCGCTGAATACCTATAGAATGCCAACATCAATAAACATTAAATATGATTGAGTTCGCTGTGGAATTCCAACATATCCCGCTTGTAACAATTACTATTATTATTATAATTATTATTATTATTATTATTATTATTATTATTATTATTATCATTATTATTATTATACAAATCTGAATAAATCAACGCGTGTTCCTCTAAGGTTTAATCTCATATAATACTTAAATAACACAAGACCCGTTCTAAAATATATATTCAATCTTGGATTTTTTTTTTTTTCAATTTAATTCATGATTGTCCTATTAAAATACACCTCTATTTGCTATTTGTGTAAATGTAATCGTCTCTATTCTTAGTCAGCCACATTATTGTATTTCGTAATGTATCGGTGAGTATTTAGAGTATAAGAGATTATTTTCTTTAATTTATATGATTTGTGCATGTGCACACTAAAAACACGCAACACTGGCGGCAGAATTATGAGTTATTTAATGCCTCAATAGTAATAATAACAATGGAAATAATGATATTAATAAGAAAAAGAAGAAGAAAAGAGACAAAAGAAAGAGTAGTAGTAGTAGTAGTAGTAGAAGTTGTTGCTGACGAAGAAAAAGAAGAAGAAGAAAGAAGAAGAAGAAGAAGAAGAAGAAGCAGAAGAAGAAAGAAGAAGAAGAAGGTTGCGCGGGTGCGTTGTAAAGAGTATTTTGGGATCGATAAATTCGCTTACATTTTAATATGCAGTTAATGATACATACACAAACCAGAGGCAGTGTAAGAAAATGAAAAGCACGCCATTTTCTGTGATATGTGAGTATATAAAAAAAGGAATAGATATTATAATAGGTAAGAAGGAATATAAAATTGCTAAATCATCTTATTTTGAATATCAAGCAGACACGAACACGACGACGGAAAAGTATATATGACATTAAATAATTGTAGGAAAAATAGAAAAGCATTTTAAAAACTCACTTGGATAAATGAGAATTCAAAGTAATTATTATGAACACACAACGAACTAGAATGATAACAATAGCCGAAATTTTAAGGAAAATCAACGTTTGCAGAGACAAATCCATATAATTACGCTGGGCCTAACACCTACGCCTGAACGTATGAAATTTGATTGCAAGTCGCAGTGTTATAGTGACTTAACTTATGGATGCATAACTTGAAATTATTTCTCGTAATATATATTATTCAATAGAGAAATGATTCTATATAGTAATATTACACACGCAATCTACTAAAATATCATGTTTAAACGTATCGTATGATCGAGCATCGCCGGGCCTTCAGCTGGTAATAAATAAAATTAATATATAACAAATGTTTATGTCTCGGCTCATACAATACAAAATTTCAAGGACGATTTAAAGAGTTGAAAAACAAGGCATTGATCCGACCTATAATTAAAGCGTGCAATAGGGATTGGGTACGTTAGTAAATAGTATGCAATCTACTGAATGGAACTTGAATGCCTGCTGGATAGAACTTGAATGGCCATTATACACTATCTTAAAGTGTCTATGAGTTTTCCCAAGTTTGTCAGAAAACCTATCACGATTATTGTCTAAGCTCGACTGAACGCATGAAATTAAATAACTACAACACAAAAGTAAAATAGAACAGATATATTGAAAGCAAGAAAGTATATGCAATATTTACATAGAGTCCTTGGTATGATCATGGTGAGACCATCTCTGGAGAAAGTGTCGGATGGGTAGTAATCGACTCTCGATATCGTGTCTCTCTGAGTCTCTTGCGGAGTCTATCGTCGGGTCTTTTATTACTGTACCAACCATAATTATATAGTTGACACTCAACGTATGCTAATTAGGTAAATCATGCCACAACAATTATACGTTTCGATATTAAGATCAATTTATACAGAAGTTCGCCAGTACACCTAGAATGATTGTACTTTTTACTACTTGTAAACATTGATCAAATATTCAAAATTACATAGTATTTGCGGCCTAAATAAGATCTCGTATATATGGAAAGATAACACTGACTTTTACCTTCTCCAAGTAAGGAATTCAAGTAACAGCAGAAAACTGGATACTACACCAGACTAGATGAATACATGTACTGGAAAAGCAGTGATAACAAGAGACCATAGATATATGTAAAGTATTTAAATGGTTAATTACGGGGGAGCGATAATGTACTCAACCGTTTTTACTAATGCAGTGTTTAAACATTTAGGAAGAACTTTCTGGAATATGTTTTTTTTTTTTTTTTATTACATTTTTCACCCCAAACAAGGCAAATTGCCACTTTGGTGTATGGGGGCTACTATCAGGGGAAACAACTACTGGGGTACTATGTAGGGATTTGGGCAGCAAGGTGTCGGTACACTTGAACTTCTGCACGTCAGTACTGTTGGGGAAGCAGGGACCTGGAATGGAATTCCAGAGTCTTGCGGTTCTGGGGAAGAAACTATTGGAGTAAAAAGATCTTTTACATATAGGGATCTCTACAGTGTGGGGGTGGGATCTAGTAGCCTGTCGGGTTTGTCGAGGGTGCTCGCGTCGTGGGGGCACAAGTGATTGCAGTTCGTCAGAGCATTCACCACTAAAATACTTGTAGAAAATGCAGAGGGATGCAACATTTCGTCTATGGGACAGAGGCTGAAGCTTAGATGCCAGTTCAGGGCCTATCAGGTTTGCGACTCTCTTTTGAACCTTGTCAAGGAGCGAGAGACTAGTAGCAGATGCACCAGCCCAGATGTGGCAGCAATACTCCATACATGGGCGAATGGTGGCCTTATAGAGGTACAGGATACTTTCGGGTGTTAGTAGTTTTCTAGCACGGTAGAGAGAGCCTACCTTTCTTGCAGCGGCCCTGGCAATGCCTTCAATGTAATTGTTCCAACTCATGTTTCCTGTGAACGTTAGGCCAAGGAGTTTGAAAGATGGACGCTCAGATAAAGAGTCGTTGGCCATTGCTATGGGTGGTAGAGAGGGTTTCTTGTAATTATTGAATGAAACTAGTTTAGTCTTGGCAGCATTGAACGCGACCAACCACTTTTGTCCCCATTCCACTACAGATTGGAGGTCTTCCTCTAGTGTTTCTGCCATTTCTTTAGAAATGTGTTCATTCGTCTTCCTGTCGTGTCTGCCATAGAGTGTAGTGTCATCAGCATATATACCCATCCTAGAGGCAATGTTGTCGGGGAGGTCATTTATGAATATCAGGAACAATAGAGGTCCAAGGATAGAACCCTGGGGCACTCCCGCATTTATATCATATTGTTTAGATGTGCGACCGTCGAGGGCTACCTGGATTTTTCTCTTATCTAAGAAGGATTTAATTATGTTAAGTATTCTACCAGTGATACCGTATGATCTGATTTTACTGAGGAGACCCTCATGCCATACCCTGTCAAAAGCCTTAGATATATCTAGAGCTACCGCTCTGCCTTCCCCCGCTTTGTCCAGTGAATGGTATATACGTTCAGAGATCACAGTGAGGATGTCTGCTGTGGAACGGGCTTGTCTAAATCCATATTGTTTGTCAGTCAGTAGTTTAGCATCTGTAAGATGATGGACTAGAGCATGGTTAATTATGGTCTCAAATATTTTGGCAAAAAGTGGGAGGAGGCTAATGGGGCGATAATTTGATGGGTCTGTCCTTTCGCCAGAATTCTTGAATACTGGTACAACAGAAGCAGTTTTCCAACAGCCCGGAAAGCAAGCTTCATTAAGACATTTGTTGTAGAGTTTGGAGAGAACTGGAGCTACTTCGGCTGAGCACTTTTTTAATAGCACAGCTGGGATAAGATCGGGTCCACATGCTTTTGAGGTGTCAAGGTTTTTTATGATAGCATGCACCTGAGCAGGGGTGGTTTTCAGATCGTTTAGTGTGGCGTCTGTCCGCATAGGAAAGTCAGGTAGGGGGTGGTTGGAAGGGTCCAGTGTGGAGTTTGAGGCAAACCGACTGGCAAGCATGTTAGCCTTGTCGGTTGCTGAGGAGACAACCTCGTGATTGTTGGTTAGTGGGGGAATTGTTGATTGCCCATTATTTGCCATTTATGTATGGAGTATTGTTGTCATATTTGGGCGGGTGCATCTGCTACTAGTTTCTGGCTCCTAGACAATGTTCAAAACAGAGTTGCCAACCTGATCAGTCCTGAACTTACATCTAAGCTTCAGCCTCTCTCCCCTCGACGAAATGTTGCATCTCTTTGCCTGTTCTACAAGACTTTCATGGTGGATGTTCCGACGAAATTCAAGTCCTTGTACCCCCTCGATGTAAATATCCAAACAAATCCTACACAGTAGAGATCCCTAGGTGTAGGATAGCTTTCTACTAAAGTAGTTTCTTCCCCAGAACTGCTAGACTTTGGAATTCCCTCCCGGGTGCCTGCTTCTCCAACTGTACTGACATGCATAAGTTCAAGGGTAAGGTGAACATACAACTTGCTACCCAACTCCCTACTTTACCCCTGTAGCTTAGGTCCTTGATGGTAGCCCGGTACATCAAAGTGGCAACGTGTCCTGTTTGCGGTGAAATTGTAATTAAAAAAAAAAAGAAGAAAAATACGAATATCTATGTATCTCATATAGAGAATCAATGTTTTAGTAAAAAAATGCTTCTTTGGATTTCTGTGAACTTCATCTTAAGAATAAATGACAAAAAAGTGGAGAGCCATCATCGTTAGCAGAGAGAAATTAAATGCAAACGTGTGTTGCGAAAATGAAATAATCAATTGTAAACTCTATCGAAAGAGGTAATGATTACTTGTTCCTCGCATTAAAAAAAATACACAAAAGGGTGCTTGTCAGTGAGTAATCTCTGATGAAGCTCAGTGAGAGAACTCGTAGTGAGTATAAAAAAGAAAATAATAATAATAATAATAATAATAATAATAATAATAATAATAATAATAATAATAATATCGGTGAAGAACAATACCGAACCACATTGAAAAAAAGAATGCATTAGATTTGAGTCAGAGAGATTGTTGAGAAGATGCACTGATAACAATAATGAAAACTGCTGAAATACTAAAAAAAAAGCCTTAAATGCGAAGACTAGCTGCAGTCACAAGCCGAATCAACAGAAACTGTTAGGCATGTAAAACACAAAAGAACGTTTCATTGTATCATAAAAATTGAAGAGAGAAAACAAGTCGCTGAATAAAAATGGAGAGGACATTGAGGAGTTGTATTGCCGCTCAAATTTTAGTGACGACCAACGGTCGATGCCAACAACAAATCATTAGTAAGCGGCTGTTGCGATACAGCAAATCCATTTCCACGGGTTATCGAATAAGCTGGAGGGTAACACAAATCTAGGGAGACTTTTTTGCCAATCAGACTCTAGAGAACACCCCAAGTTGTTGTCGAAGAGAAATATTTGTTGATTACCTGTGTAGCTCCTACTGGTGAGTAAAAACAATAATTGAAATAATATACACATTAATTATTATTCCTTCACGTAAAAACGCTTAGAATATATGAAAAAAGATTATGAATTCTAAATAAACAATATTTGTGGTTTGACTGAACAGGGCAGGTAAAAATTAGTATAGTACACAATTTACATTACATACTATTACATACGAAAACTCGCGACAAGTTAATAGATTTGCAAACACCAACGTTACTGAACTCAATAATTGAGTCTAACAAAGTAAATAATTCTATTTATTCATCCAAAATATTAAGAAAAAAACTATTTATTATCGTATGTTTTTCAAATGCTTTTCTGTAATTTTCTCATTTCCTTCACATTTCCTTGTATATTTTCTTCTAAAAAGACTATTTATCCCTTCCACTTAAAGAATGAATAAATGAACAAAACCAAATATTTACGCGACAAAATTGTATGAAAACACGGGTTACCTAATTTAAAAGTGCAAAGTACCATATCGTGATAAGACGAGACTAAAACGTGAGATGGCGAGAGTTGAAACTAACAGCTGTCTCAGTGAGGTTCTCACATCAGCGATCACGTAATGGAACTAATCAATTATGGCCTGCTATTTTGTCTTTCAATCTTCCTATTCAGAAACGGTGTTCTATGAACTTACGACAGACGATATCAGGTGCATCGCATAACACATGAATAAGTGCAAACCATTTTGATGAATAACTTAAATTTTCTCTCTTCTCTTTACGTACTGTCTGGCATATATGAAAATCGGTACATGTTCCTTGCGAAGTATGAGTAAGCACTAAAGTCAATTATCCTACGACACGAACGAAAGTTGAGTAATTGCTTGATTGGCTGTACTGTTTTACCTCATATGAAATATCGATGATAGACGCACGCACCTATTCTCGTTTAGACACCGATATTAAGCGATATTGAGTCCGATTAGTCGCATGTTGGTTGACTATTTTTAAATAAAAGGCATTACTTACAGTGGATAGCGACAGTTTCATTTAAAAAAAAAAGGAAAAACTAAAGTTGTTATATTCCTGACTGAGATATAGATGCGACTTGAAATCGCATGTGAATATCGTATCCCTTTGGGAACTTGCTCAACCTGTATAAGATTCATTGTATAAATTAAATGTTACCTCCTAAAATAATAAAATAATTACCTAAATAACATTATTATGAATTATTTCGTTTCGTCTGTTTTTCGTTATGTTTGACGTATATGTAATAATCGATACGGTTCAGTTTCAGTAGCATATTTGTTTGTTTTTTCTTATTAAACCCAATTTTAGTAGATGGTTTATAGACTGTCGTTTATTACGAAATATAGTTCTGGTGTATATGCAAGATACCTACATTGATATACCTATCGCGTTAAATCATTGACGCTTGATAATATATTAGGGCGAATATTCGTAGTTTCTAGGTGCTATATGTGATAGGAACGTACAAAAATAATTACATAATTTCGATGAATTGATCAATTTTTTGGTTTTCTTTCTTTTGTATTTCTAGATATATGTTAATAATTTATACCCCGTATTTATTAAGTGTCAGTAATTATTAAATTAAATTATACTTAATTTCTGTTGAACAGAATTTTAATAGTTGCTTGTTTGGCTTTTTTGCCTGTTATATTTAAGATATATCTCATTAACCTGAATGTTAACACCATTAATCGTTCAATGACCAATGCTACGCGGCTTTGTAGTCCCTCCTTCTGAGTTGTGACTATCTTAAAATAGTAGGTGCTATTTATGGGACAACTACGATAACTCTTTTTTACTCAAAAATGAAGGAAATTAAGTAGAAATAGAAAAAAACCGAAATATGTAACTGGACATCGTTTGTGAATTTATTATTTTAAAAAATTCCGGATAAGTTTCCTTGAAGTAAATGTTGAGGAATATTTACAAAGAGTTTTATGCAAGGTCAGTTTTGTATGGAGTCAAAATCAATCACTTTACAAAGGACACCCTATAGTAAAATTAATGCTGCTTGACACATCTGAAAAATCGATACAGTTTGCTTGTTTAAATGTTAATAACTAGTTTATTATATTGAATCATCTTTCCTATTGAACGACATTTTATTTGTTGCTTTATTGTCTGTAAGGTCTAAAGTTATGTCATAATTTAATAAAATTGATACAACTGTTTTGATAAATAATTAAAAATATGTGTTTGGTCTGGTTAGTCGTATCTTGGTTGAATATTGCAAAAGACTGGGCATTGCATACAGAAAAAAAGGTACAGAACCTCAAAAAATGAAAAACTAAAGTGGCGATACCGCTGATTGAACTTTGCAAGCGACTGGGCATCACTTCTGAATTTATTATTGTCAAGAAAAAATGGTATTTAAGCTGATTACGGATGTTACTGAAATGAAAAAGTGCCTATTTAGAAACTCATACTTAACACGTGGAGGGTGTATTTTTAACTATTCTGTACGTTCATCTAATAGTTTAATAAAGAAATATTATGTAAAATTTTAATTTAACTGTAACATGATATACCAGTAAATAGCACTGTCGGTATTTAGTATGTTATTGATGAGGTCATTTGTGAATAGGGTAATATCATAGCTCCCTAAAATAAGGTAAATCAGAGGAGAAAAAAATAAAATCGCAACAATAAAAACATCATTCCTCAGTCGTGTAATGATATAATATTTATTTTAATTCAATCTTCACCCCAAACAAGGTAAGCCCCACTTTGAAGTAGGGAGCTACCATCGGGGACATGATTTGCGGCGTCATCATGAAGGGAGATGAGTGGAAAGATGTGTGCTCACTTTACACTTAAACTTCTGCATATCAGTACAGTTGGGAAAGCAGTATCTCGAATAGGGAGTTTCAAATACTTGCAGTTCTGGGGAAGGAACTATTGGAGTAAAAGGCTTTCTTACACCTAGCGATCTCTACTGTAAAGTGGTGTGACTTAGTTGCTTGTCGGGTTTGTCGGGGGTAGACACGCCGAGGAAGTACAAGTGCTTGCACTTTGTCAGAGCATTCACCATTAATGTATTTGTAGAACAGACAGAGGGACGCAACATTTCGTCGATGGGACAGAGGCTGAAGCTTAGATGACAGTTCAGGACCTATCAGGTTGGCGGCTCTCTTTTGAACCCTGTCCACGAGTGAGAAGTGAGCAGCAGATGCAATAGCCCAGATGTGACAGCAGTACTCCATACATGGGCAAATGGTGGCCTTACAGAGGTATACGATACTTTCAGGCGTAAGTAATTTTCTGAGAGATAGATAGATCACCTTCTTTGAAGCAGCCTTGGCAATGCTCTCAATGTATATAGTCCAGTTCATGTTCCCTGTAAACGTTAGGCCGAGGAGGTTAAAGGCAATACTTTCAGGCAGTGTGTTCTTGGCCATTGCTATTCGTGGTAGAAAAGGTTTCTTCTAGTTATTGAAGGAAACGAGTTTAGTCTTGGCAGCATGAGATGCGACCATAAATTTTTGTCCCCATTCCACTACAGATTTGAGGACATCATCTAGTGCTTCTGTTATTTCCTTAGATATGTGTTCATGTGTTTTCTCCTCGTGCCTGTTATAGAAAGTGGTGTCATCAGCAAATATACCCCTCTCCGAAACAATTTTATCAGGGATGTCATTTATGAATATCAGGAATAATAAAGTTCCATCGATAGACCCCTGGGGTACTCCCGCATTTATATCATATTGTATGGATGTACGACCGTTAGGGACTATTTGGATTTTTCTTTTACTTAAGAAGGATTTAATTACATTACGTATTCTTCCAGTGATGCCATATGATCTAATTCAATGTTGTAAAGCTTTACATGTTTTGTAGAGAATTATTTTGTTTGTAAATTTGTTTTGTGAGTGTATATTTTGCAAATAGTATGTAATAAGTGGTTTGGATTTGTACCGTAGATGCTGACTCAGAATCTATATTGGACAAAGTGTAACTAACGCATCTTAAGCTCATGAATTGGTATCTCATCATTGAATATCGATTTCTGTAACCACTAAGTCAGGTTTCAATTTACTCTAGAGCATTGGTTTACCAAGTTAAACTGAAATCGTGCAATGTCTTATGTACTGAACATTGAATACTGAAACCTGTATGTTGATGCCTATGCTTTTTCCAAATTTTCTTCTGACCATTGTGAAATGACTAGTGACATTTCACTCTTACATCTATCTGCAAGCGCTGTATCGTTTACATTGAGCATTTACCTTATGGAAACACAAAGTAATTCAACCAATGGATTAATCGCACATATGTAGAATAGAACATAATGGATAATGGAATGGTTTTATACAGGAATAAACACTAATAATATATATGTGAACCAACAATTAAGAGTATTGTATTGAACTGTAAATCTAATGTTTTCATTTTAACAGTCCATATACAAAATAAAGCAATCAAACGGCGGAGGATTTTTAATGTTCGTTGTTAGATTGAACAGGATTCTTTTACAGAAACATTTCGCTCTTGGCGATTATCAAACTTATTATACAGGTTAACATATTATTAGCGGCAATTTGAAGAAAGGCTTGGATAATTTAGAAACTTATGCAAAATAATCAACGGAAACAAAGGTAAAAAGAAACTGAGGCCGCTAACAATAATTGAATGGAAAATCCTGAGCATTTTTACGAACTAGAATTATAATATTATTGAATTAGTTTGGAATTATTTTATAGATGACTAAATTATATAATTTATTATTTTATTATTTGGACTATTATCCTTATTTTCTAGTTGTTGTTTTTCTCGAGATTTCGGCCAATTATTCCCCTGGCCTTCGTCAAGATAACCGCGACGATATTAGAATGTCGAATCCTCCAACTACATTCACAGCAATTGCTGCCTTCAAAAGCTGTTGGCATTTCACCACGGTTTGGTCAAGTAATCCTCTGACCGGGTTTGGATGAGATCGAAGATGTTACCCCTAGAGAATGCTCACCTGGAATCGTAGATATGCCGCATCTCTATCCACTGTACCACGGGCCTTAAAGTGCAATTTAGTTTAACCTGACGAACGCCAGATGAATTATTGGCCCAGACGTCGTGAAAAACAACGACTAGAAGATGAGAATAATAGTTCAAGAAATTAAATAAAAAATTGTAGAATTATAATGTTTTCATCAAAAATATAATACATTGGTAGAAAAGAGACTACTGATATCTGAATATTACCATGTTTATTTTGTGTGGAAATATTTTAGACACATAATTATATTCGCTTAACTTATTTATTTACTTTATTGTTCAAGATAAATAAGTAAACGCAACGAACAGTAATATCTATGTATCTTGCATTGGGGATTATCGAAGTCATTTAGTTCACACATCGTTATCGGGATGATTGCCTTCCGCAAACCTAATAGCAGACTCATCTCCAGACCTCGTTACTTCAGAAACCGTACATCCGTGATATCATGCTATTTAAGACAAACAGATATTTCAATACAAGATAGTGAAAGGAAAATATAAACTGCATCTTAACGTGCTTCAGAAACAGTTTTTCTGTTTATTCAAAGTTTATAATATTATTCAAAATGTAATTTCAATTTTATTAAACTACGGCACACCTGTATAAGGTTAAACATCACTGACGACTTCAAACAAATCTAGCTAACGATTCTTTGATAAAACAATAGGAGTGTGGGCATTGCAACTGTGATTAAAGTTTAGCAAGTAAAGAACGTTGTAATATCTGATGCAGGCTATAGAATCCGAACTAAATAATACCTATTTCGATGAAATAAAGAAAGACGGGTTATAATAAAATACTTTGTATCTTAAAGTATTTCTAAAACAGTTCGTCTGTTTTTTTAATTTTTTTATTTTAATTCACTGATGTACTAAAGAGGGTATAAATTCAATTATATCTATCTAAATACGCACACACACACATCAACACACACACACACATCCACACACACATACATCCACACATCCACACACACACAAACACACACACAAACACACACACACACACACACACACACATATATATGTAATTTTACCACAAAGTATGAGATAATTAATATATTCTTTATCAGTTCAGTTTTCTTTTTGCTTATTATTATTATTATTATTATTATTATTATTATTATTATTATTATTATTATTATTATTATTATTTAATACTTCCTTCCGTATTACTGTAATACTTTTAGTCGCATGGTCTTATTGCTCCTATCAGTAGAAAGTCCTTCCTCTTCGTTTATCGCCGTCTTTGTTTCACCTTGTATGCTACTGGATCCTTTCATTATTTATCTTATTCTTCCTCTGAGTTTTTCTTTCACCATTATCTTATTTATTTATTCCTTTGGTTATTAGCGTATTTCTTTTTGCTCATTTCCTTTTTATCTATTTATAAACATATTTTTCTCCCGCTTATTCTCTTACTATGAATTTTATTTATGTTATTACGTGTTGGCGTATTACTGTCTTCTTTTTCCTACTTACGACTGTCTCTCCCTACTCCTCTTCCTCTATCTCTCTCCATATATATATATATATATATATATATATATATGGGGGGGAGAGATAGAAAGAGGAGATGAGGAGACAGTCATGACTATACATACGCATACAGAAACACACACCCACACACCTACACACACACACATATATATATATATATATATATATATATATATATATATATATATATATATATATATATATATAGGAGAAGATTCGAAGCGGCCACGAAGCCATCTCTAATAGTATTTGCAAGGATAAAAAACTGGCTCGGCCAACGTTAACTGCGACGAGGAATGTATTTGAAATTGACACACATATAAATGCAAATGCCATTCAAGAAGGCTTAGAGCTATGTTGTGATTTTAACATCAGGATCTGCGCACACGCGCTTAAGTGACCCACTAATTCCATACCAACGATTGCTGCTCGAAAATAAGAATCGAATTCTTAAAGTGTCAGACATAATTATTACTCCATTTAAATTTTTTATTACCTAAAGACACTAGTGTTTCATACCTTCGGGGGAAATCAGTGCAAGGAGTCACGATTACCGCGGCCAAGAAACCATCTTTGATTGTATTAGGAAGTAAATAAATTGCAGGTCAACGTTAACTACGGCGAGAAATAGAGTAGAAATCACCATTAGGCAGAGACAGAGAAGACAAAGGACGTCCGTGCCTAGGTATACGTGATTTGGTGCGGCAATTAGTGAAATTAGGTCAGCATGATAATTCTATTGGGTGTTTTTTTCTTTCTAATAATCATTGTTTCCGAGAATGACACCTGCAACGAAAAAAGTCAAGATTGCGTTTTTTTTCTCTCGATTTTATTTAACGTTTCGTGTTTTATTTTTTCACTTAAATTAGGAAATTTTATCTTTGAATAGAGCATATCTGTTTTCAATAAAACGGTATAATTTTTTTATGACAAAACAACTAAAGCAAACAATAAGATATATGCTGGTTTTTAACGTAAAAGAAAACCTCGATTGTGTTTACATAACAGCTAACATTTCAAACTCACAAAAGATTTCCTCAAATTTAATAGATTTGAACCGATAATGATACCTTTTTATTAAATATATAAGGTCATAAACAAAATGCATTACTACGCAGTATTAAGAATAATACATTGATATTATGTAAAATAAAGTTAAGCTACATTCATGTACATAAAGATGTAATTCTATCCAGTGTTTTTATAAGGAACATGGTGAAAGCGGAAAATATAAATAAGCCTTTCTTTATAATATAAGAGGGCAACTAAAAACGATATCTAGAGCATGGGCTAGGTTCCTGGCATTTGGGGTTATTCAAGGTCTTCATTTTTAAATATCATTAGTATGGTTTAATGAGGTTCAGAATTCTAATCATTTAATGTCATGCCATGAGGTGACACCCAGCTATTATACTTTAATGCCGATGTATCTGTTGATGTATAAATGTACGTAAGTAAAATAAATAATGAGTAAATGTTGAGTTGTCTTAAAAATTCCAAGCAGTGCTATATATATATATATATATATATATATATATATATATATATATATATATATATATATATATATATATATATATATATATATATATACAGGGTGCCCACAAAGTCTGGCTACATAATCTACAGGATGCTTCCACAAAGTTTGGATACATAATGTAGCCAGACTTTGTGGACACCCTATATTTATATATATATATATATATATATATATATATATATATATAAATATATATATATATATATATATATATATATATACTACTATGAATTCGTTTTCCTTTGTGTGTAATGATATTCATATTAAAACCCCTCCTTTCTATTTATTTAAAAATAAAATACAATGTTCTGATACATGGGTTGTGGAAATGCATTCACTAGCTAACGATCTAGCTAACTTGCATATTCTTTTAAACATTCATTGTAATTAATTCCTCATTAGTTTTTTTTTTTCGTGTTTCTAATAAGCTGGTCTTTTAGAGTTAAGTATTGCGTATAATTATATTCATGCAGGTATTCTACATAATTTATACTTGCATTATATTGTCGTAAAATCTGTACAGTAAATCAAAAAATTGTTTCCATATATATTAATGTATACCTATATATTTTGTTTAATCTATTAGTTTATCTATCTATATATCTATAAAAGTGAAAGTGTCTGTGTGTCTGTGTACATTTCTCTACGCAATAACTCTGTCAATTTTAAGCCTACAAACTCAAATTTTATATACATGATACTGAGATTTGGGAAATCTATGTGATCCGTTTTTGGCCGGAAATTTGGCTGGTAAGGCGTCAAAGTTTAACGATTTGACCTTTGAGAACTCTACCAAACTCCTCCGACAGTTTGGGGTCTACGATCTAACTTTATAATATGATTTGAGCCGAACACAATAAATGTTAAGGGGTCCTAATCAAAGTTTAAAAAAACAAATTGACCTCTGCGGTCTCTACCGAATTACTCAGACTTTCTGGTCTAAATATTTGAAAATATTCAAAAAGAGTATTCAGAGATAGGGCAAGTTTGTGCATCGGTTGGATCGAACATTTTTGGTTACCAATATATATATATATATATAAATGTATGTATGTGTGTGTGTTTGCATGTCTGCCCAACACTTTAAACAGAAGCAGCGGATTTTCTCAAGATCAGTATTGTGTTGAAGTCGAACTTTCAGACGGCAACTATCGAAAAATTGGCTAAAAACATTAATATCTGCACATTAAACTGAGCAATTTTCTGCAGGGTGGGGGTACTTTTTTCGCCGATATATTTTAGATCATCCTCTCCTTTCGATTATCTAGCTTTAATTTAAACCTACGTCATTTCCGGTTTGCGGTGGTCGTAACAGCATAGATGTCGGTTCCCCCCCCCCCCGTTCTTTTCCTCCTTTGCAGTACAGGTTCGAGCTTGCCTTCCTACTACCACTTTTTTTTGCTCAACATACACATTCAAACACCCGGGCAACGCCGGGCTGAAATGCTAGTATATATATATATATATATATATATATGCATATATATACACTTATATATACACATATATATCTCTACAATCATATAAAAGTACCTTTAAACGTATCCCTTGGATCCTGCTTCATAGCTTTCGAAACCTGGGCCTATTGTTTGCAAATTTCACACAACTGTAAGTTAATTGATTGCAGTTTTCCTAGATATGTTTTTTACAGAAATCTATCCTATAACTATTCAAAATCGAAAATATCCTATCCTAAAATAAGTCTATCTTATAGAAAAAATAAACTTTTTTTTCAGTAGGGAATATTTTACGTTTCACCGACGAGGAAATCTAATAAAATCTCAGAAAATCATTTCACCTTACTAAAATAGGATCATTCTAACCTGGAGAGGTAGCTAAGTGGTAAAGCATTTGACTACGGATCGAATGATATCCCTGTTCAAGCCTGGATGTACCTTACAATTTTTAATTATTTTTTTCTTATAAATGAATTCAGTTAGCGATAAAAAAAATAGAGGTTCCATTTAAAATCGCTGCAATTCTATCTTCGTTTGCATATTTTTAAACTGAACATTATTCAGAAGTGATATTTGCAGGGCACTACTCGTCAAGCCCAAATATTAGCTTGCATGATATTGGAAACACACACTTGCGGAATTTGAAAAATAACACCATCATTTTAATTTTTTTTGTCCGAATTATTTATCGTCTCTTATATATTATTTTGATTGCAGAAATTTCCCTCTGGACCAATGTACCGAATGTTTGAAACAACAGATGGCGCACACATATTTATTATGTCTAGACTATTAGTCACTATCCTATGTAAATTTAGAACGCCTTTTAGACATATTTAATCGTTATAATAGAATACCAAATTTCATCATAGAAACAACACCATCATAATCGAAACCATCTTGAAACGAAGTAGTTCCTATTTTCTCATCTAAATATGATGTCCTTCTTCCGCCCTCAAGTAATCATCGGGAGGAGTGTTGCAATTTCAACAGATATGGAATTTCACTTTTCGTAATTAGATCATAATAACATATACATACCGTTAGTTTTCTTTTTTCTGACTAATTAATTAAAAGTTTTCCCTATCCATATTCCTCTTTATCTGATTGGTCGAGACCTAAGATTCTTTTATTCCGTAATGAATGTATTGAATGCATAAACAGACGCTTCAATAATTCGCAAAACTGGCGTCGCTACCTACAGGAGACACGATCATTCGTAGAGATTGTATATTTTCTTAATAGAAATATTTTGGAACAAATCTACATATGTATATAAGAAAAACTTGTTTTTTACGCTATGTAAACTTTTTTTAACAGTACGATTGACTTAAATCATTTTTCATGCTAAATATTTTTCTGTATCTATAAATTGTGTAGCTTGTTATTACATAATGTTTTGGATCTAATCGACACATGTTTATCAGCAAATATTCCTTACTTTACTCTATGTAAATAAGTAGGATTGACAAAAATAACTAGTGTTGCACTTAATAAAACTATTTGGTTAATAAATTGCAGATGTTTTGATAAATAGAGTTTTCCGATGCATCGACACATGTCTTTAAGTAAAAATATTTTATTCCAAATAAATTGATAATTTAAAGAGTTAAAATATTTGCTTCTGTGTGATTTTGCAGCCTTAAAACTTTCTATTTCTAGATAGTAGCAACGTGTGTCTGCGCGTGTGCATATATGCGCGTGTATAACGTGTGTGTATGCGCGTTCGTGATTGTGTGCATATGGGTGCGTTTGTGTGAGTGCGTGCGCGTGAATGTGTGCATGCAAGTACGTGTGCTTATGTCTATGTGCGTGAGTCCGTTTGTGTGCGTGTGTTGATGTGTCTGTTGTGTGTGTGTGTTGCGCGTGCGTGCGAGTATGTGTGCGTACGTGCGTTTTTGTGAGCGGCTTTGTGTGCGCATGAGGGAGTGTGCATGTATGTGTGCTTGTTTTTCTGTGTGTGATTGTGTGTTGACGTGCGTGTGTGCGTACGTGTGTGCGTGCGTGTGTGCGTGAATATGTGCGTGTCTGTGCGTGTGTATGGGCGTGTCTGTGTGGGTGTGGGATTGTTGGTGTGCGTGTATGTATGTGTATGTGTGTGTCTGCGTGCGCCTGCGTGTGACTGTATATGTGCGTTACGAATCAATCTAATACGGGTGTTAACAATAGGGAGTCACGGCAACGCGTGGCCAGGCGGATACAGCTAGTGAGGTATTATTTTAAATAGATGAGTGATTCTGTAATAATATATACGCAATTTTCATAAATAAAATTAACATGTTAAAGCTATTGTACGACTCGACAACGCCTGGTTTTCAGCTAGTACACACACACATACACACCCACAAATATATATATATATATATATATATATATATATGTATGTATGTATATTTATATGTGTGTGTCATTCTACGGTGCAACTCTATGATTTATCTTGATTGCTTATGAGAGTGGGATAACAAGCTTCTCTTACATCCTTCTGAAAGACTTTTGTCCGATTTGATTATTTGACCCTGAACGTCAGAGTTTGGCACATATATTTTCGATGAAATAAACTCTATTCACTTGATTTGCAAAAGAGCCAAGAAAATGTTTAGCTTATTTTGGAAAAACCAACATTTCGCGTAGCCAACGTATATTGAAGGAAAATTGCTTCTTTCACGCTTCAACAACCAACTTAGTTAACGCTGAGATAGCTTTCTTCAGACTCGATGAACACTTCAATTATTTATAACATTTCTCGTTCTTTCATAGAGATATGAAAGTATGCATTTACATGCGTGCATATAAAAATATGTACCCACACATACGCACACACACACACACACACATATATATATATATAATTATATCTCTTTCTCTATCTTCCTTTCTCTTTCTCTATCTTCCTTTCTCTTTCTCTTTATATATATATATATACATATATATATATATATATAAAGAGAAAGAGAAAGGAATATATATATACATATATATATATATATAGAGAGAGAGAGAGACTGAGAGGGAGAGAGATAAATAAAAAGGAACAAAACGAGTTATGTTTTCATCGACGTTTCGTCTATATTTCGAGACTTCGAGGAAATCTCGAAATAAAGAAGAAACGTACATGAAAGCATAACACGCTTTGTTTCTTTTTATTTCTCTGTTATCATTATTCTCATCATACAAGTATATATATATATATATGTGTGTGTGTGTGCGTGTGTGTGTGTGCGTGAGTGGGTGGGTGTGTGCGTCTGTATATGTGCGTGTGTGTCTGCGTACATTAGAACACTAGCTGCATATACCCGGTTTTTTCAAGTTCCAGCACATCGCATGACGGAAGATTATAATATTAATAAATATAAATTAAATCAAATATTAATTAAACGAAAATTAAGTTAAATAAATTTTTATTTCAATAAAATTGCAACACTTTCTAATTGAATTACTACATTAGTCATAACTATTAATAACAGTATCTGTATGTGTAGAACAATATCCTTTAATGTAATATGTAAATGTATGTACTTCCTTAACACACATTTCTTTGCATAAATCTATATACATATGCATGCACATATATATTCTACCGCTCCAGAAGATATCTCACTATTGATGCAATTCTCTAGCTATACAAAAGCCAAGTACGTCCAAGGATGAAATACCCTTGCCATATCTGGGCAGGAGCTGCTAAAAACAGCCTATCCTGCCTTGACAGAGTACAAAATAGACTTCGTGGCTTAGTGGGGATGCCCTTTTCTCTACCCTGCAACCTCTCTCCCACAGAAGAGACGTTGCGAACCTATCCTTGTTTTATCGTTATTTCCATGGCAGGTGCTCGTCTGAATTCCAATCTCTGGTCCCCCCTCGCTAATCTTTCACGAAAAACACCCGTCTAGTTGAATCCACTGTGAAAAATTCCCCCCACACTCTATATCTGTGCCTAAATCAAAACGCGGATTCTATGAACAAATCTTCTTTCTTAGAACTGCACGCCTGTGGAACTCTGTTCCGTCTGTCTGCTTCCCACCGGACTACAACTTGGATGTCTTCAAGTCCAACGTTAACAAATTCCTAATGACTCGCCCCCTTAAGAAAACACTTCATCAAATCTCCACACTAACGTAATGTACTTGCAATAACCCTTATCCCTGAGTGGCTTCCCGGCCTTGATAAGTGATGATGACTGTGTAAAAAATGTAAGATAGATAGATAGATAGATAGATATAACATTCTGTTTAAATCTATAAAAATTGTTTACACTATTAATTCTTGAAACAATATAAGTTTTCTACGTATTTATCAAACTGTGAAATAATTGATTACAATATGACGTTATTATAATAATAATAATAATGTAATAGAGACGTAATTAAATGTATCAAAATGCATGATATATATATATATATATATATATATATATATATATATATATATATGCATAAACATCAAAAGCTATATTTGTATCTGCCTATAAATACGTAGTCACCGACACTAATTAGACAGAAAGGAATATATATTATATTGACATGCATAAATATAAATTTGTGTGGACACGAATATATATGTGTGTGTGTGTGTGTGTGTGTGTGTGTGTGTGTGTGTGTGTGTGTGTGTGTGTGTGTGTGCAATTGAAATTGCGATATCAGATTTTATCGCAAGTATTTTATAAAAAAAAGGCCGTACAAGTTGCAGTAAAAAAGTATTACATTTTCAGATTGGCCTTCAGCATTAATGAGACGTCTTGTACTCGGCTTTGAATGCTATGGGCTTTCTTATACGGGCGATAATATTATTAATACCTCTAAAATTGGTGGAGGAAAGGCTATAGTAAAAACAACTGCTCAACAAAAACATGATGACATTGTTGAAAATCTCAGAAATATTGCAGTTGATGGGAGAATAGATAAGGACATATCGCTCTAAAAGGAACTTGTGGAGTAAAATGCACAGAAAACATTTTTTTTTTAAATTAACCAGAACGTCATTTAACTTTTACAAAAGAAAGACAATATGAAAGTAATATTATGAGATATTGAGTTCTTCTTAATAGTCTTGCAACAGGTGTTATTTATGCAGAAAAAGTGGCTGATATTTTGCATGAAGTTAACACTGACAAAACTGCCAAGTATATGTTTGTTGACAACACTAATGCCAACACAGGTCGCGGAGGTTGTAATTGTTGGAATTTGAGAAAGACAATATTAAAAAATATCAACTTGTTTACTCTTTGCACCATAATCAAATACGTTCTAGAGCTCTTTTTAAAAACATAGAAAGTTGGGCAAAAGCCCCTACACCATTCAGTTCCTCTTCATCCCTGGGATAACTATGCTAAAATGATTAACACTCCTGTAGCGTCAATTTTGAAAATCGATGAAATATATATTATCAGTTATGACAAAAAATGGTATTTCTAAAGTTAAGATTATTGCTCCTGGAAAAGTGGTGCTTTAAACCAAGCAAGATTGTAAACTTTCACAATCAGGCTCATGTGCTTTTGGATCCGCGTTGCATATTCTACAAAGGCCCACAAGAAAACAAAATTTAATAAATTTTATTGTTAATGTGTATGTGACTTGTTCGTTTGAAATTAAAAGAAACAATAAAGTCAACAATCAGCAACCGCACATATTTTTA
>NC_136509.1:78812933-78890433 GCF_053919585.1 Euprymna scolopes
TTCGATCTACAACTTCTGCTTTGTAAAATACTGCGTATGCATAATTAAAGAAAATAAAAGCTATGAAAGTCTTTTTTTAATTGAAATTATTTCTCTTTTAATATATGTTAATAAGAAAAAAAACCCAAATTGCTTTATTTTTTTTTCATCAGCATTTCATGATTTTCTTTGTATTTTTATTGCAAGTTAGGAGCGGTTTTACAGTTAATTTTTATTTAAATATCGCAATAAATCAAATTCAATGAGAGATGCATCCAAAACCCCCACAAAATTATAATTACGATTCTTTAATAAAAAAAACAACTTTCTTTCCTTATCATAATTCTAACAGTTTAAAACATTCTTATTTCATGTTTTCATACGACAAAGACGCAAAACATTTTAAATTAGAAAATCATTCAAAATAAAATTGGTACATCATGCAACTTTTTCCGAAGTCTCGCTCGAAACGTACAGCGGAGAACGAAGACACCCGAATTACACCGAACGAACGGCAGCCAAAACAAGTTAAATAAATAAATAAATAAATGAGATAAACAAACAACTCTGGCACTTCTGCAGTTTAAATCCCGTTATTATTATAGTCTAGCTTAGCCAGGCCAGACCACACCTGGGGCACGACGAAAACCGCTTGATTATATCGAGCGAACAAAAGTACATTAAAAACGAAAAATTAATAAATTAAAATGTTGTACAATTTACTGACTTATTTTCATTAACTACACTATGTTTTTGTTGTTAAATACGATTTTTTTTCTTTGACTTTGTGAACAAAGATTTTTTTTATAATGTTTTGTATGAAAATTTATTTTTCTTTGACTTAATGGTCTGTATTTCTTAAGTATGTCTTTTTTAAGGAACAAAATTCATGGTTTTATTTTGAATGTTTTATATATATATATATATATATGTATATATATATATATATATATATATATATATATAGTTCGTACATTTATGATTCGAAGAAAATCCTGTGTTTTTTTTATCTATTTAAGAATTTAAATGTTTTTTTTTGTTTTTTTAAATAGTTTTAATATTTTTGTAAGTGGCTGATAGTGTCATTCATTTTTTAAATGCATTTTCTGCAAAAAATACCGTTGGAAAATACTGTTTATATATACCTGTATATCTATATAGCTATATCAATATCTGTCTATATGTATAAACAAGGGACGCGAGGGAGTATAGGTTATCCAATAAGAGGAAATACAAAGACAACATAGTGTTCCATTGCGCTCCAAACAACACGTATTTATTCTTGGTACGAGAAAAGAAAAATGAAATGCTTTTCTTTAACCGGCAATGATTCTATCCTTAAGGAAATAGACTGTCCTAGAGAAATCATGAGTTTTCCACTGAAAAAAGTGTAAACCTAACCACCACAGTAAATGTAACCAGTGATATATATATATATATATATATATATATATATATATATATATATATATATATATATATGCGGTCAATAATTGTAAATTATAAATCAGTGCCAACATAATAAATAAAACAGAATTAAATTTATGTGTATATAGTGTCGTAATAAATATTGTATATATATATATATATATATATATATATATATATATATATATATATATATATATATATATATATATGTATATATATATATATATATATATATATAGTGATTTAATTAATAAGTAATATTAATTTTCTGGATTTTATTATTATTATTATTATTATTATTATTTAATTATTTATTTATCTATGTTCGTCCCATCTTTATTGAGTGAGATACGGAATTTACTCACAATTAAAAAAAGCCGACATTGTCGCTAACTCTGCTCTCTTCAGTAGTTTTATTATCATTTTATTATTACGCTTATCCCTCCGCCCGTTATCATGCTGTGCATCCCTAAAAAAGGATAGAAGAATATTCCCAAAAGTGGAATATTCCAAATAAACCTTGTCACCCTTGAAAAGGAGATTGAATAAAATTTTAAAAAATTGGTGTCGCTCTTGAGGCAAAGCTAATAAAAATGATCTGTCTTTCTTGGCCATTTGGCTAAGATCAAAATGTAGTATCTGTTCTGCATGTGCTACATTTCAATTTCTTCTCTCTCAGTGGAGGAGAAATCCTTTACGACTAAGACAATTTTCTCCACGTTAAAAAAAACAACCCTGGTGTTTAAATCTGTCCCTTGGGGAGGCATTGTGAATAGGTACTATGTTTAATGTAACAGTGTTTTTATATTAAAACAGTAACTGGAAAAAGTTATTTCTGATTTAATTACAAAATTCCTTGGAACTGCCACTTCTGATTAATTATAAAATGCCCTGGAAAATATCTGTTCTGATTATCTTTTTTGTTTACTTGCCTCCCGACAAGGGCGGAATTGGACATGAGGTCGGTTATAAATTTAGGGGCAGACCAGTTCCTCAAATGGGACACTCTGATCAATAAGTAAAATACAAATTGTATCAGTTATGAAGGATTTTCCTCCATTAACCAAGATCAAAAAGGGGAATTTAAGTCACTGGAATGCTGAAACTGATACTACACTCAGAAATTCATGTTGAATCAATGGTTGCCTAATCTCTAACCGTGATAATGTTTTTATGTATTACTTTCGCAAAGCTGTTGAAACATTTTATGATTTAAACATTACTTTATTTCAAGTATATTTTAAGCAACGATTAAATATGGATTAATCGATTGTGCGTTTATAATAAAATAATCAGCGCAGTAAATATATCAAAGAAATTATATTAGTTAGAGAGGCGATCAGGATGGTTTAAATTATTAAATATAATTGTCGAAATTAGTAACATATCCAAGAATTATGAAAAATGTAATATGTTATTTAATGATTTAATGTGTTTGCAATGAAATAACCAGACCTGACAATGTATCAAAGTTATTATTTTAGTAAGTGGGGCGATGATGTGGGCTAAAATGATTAAAAATGATTGTTGACATTATTAACATATTCAAGAATAATGAAAAATGGCAAAATGTAAGTTAATTGATTGGTGTGTTTGAAATGAAATAATCCCCCCAGATAATCTATCAACGTTATTATTTTAGTAGTACGGGGTTGATAATGTGGGTTAAAATATAAAAATAATTGTCGAAATGTTAACATATCCAAGAATTAAGAAAAATGGTGAATTGTGAGTTAATTGATAGTGGTGTGTTTTGTATGATATAATCAGCCCAGGCAATATACCAAAGAAGTTTTTTAGTAAGAGAGGACGACGAGGATAGTTTTATTAATAAGAAATTACTAACATATCTAAGAATTTCGAAAAATGACGAAATGTGATTTCATTGATTGGTGTGTTTATAATAAAATAATCAGCCTAGACAATATATCAAAGTTATTATATAAGGAAAGCGGAAGGAGATAAGGAGAGCTTAAATTATGAAAAATTATTGTCGAAATTAATAACATATCCAAGAATTATGAAAAATGATGACATATTAGATAATTTATTGGCGTGTTTGTAAGGAAATAATCAACCTAGACAATCAAAGTTATTATTTAGTAAAGAGGGATGGGCGAAATTTGGGTTAAATTATGAAAAATGATTGTCGAAAGTAACATACCCAAGAATTATGAAAAATGATTAAATGTGATTTCATGCATTAGTGTGTTTGCAATGAAATAATAAGCCCAGACAATATTTCAAAGTTATTATTTTATTAAGGAGGGGTCGATAATGTAGGTATAAATTAAAAAAAAGTGATGTCGAAATTAGTAACATAACCAAGAATTATGAAAAATGATGAGATGGAGGTTAATTGATTAGCGTTGTAATGAAATAATCAGCCCAGCAAATGTATTCAAGGTGTTGTTTTAGTAATGTTGGGCGACAACATTGGTTTAAATTATAAAAAAAATATTGTCGCAATTAGTAACATATCCAAGAATTACGAAATATGATGAAATGTGAGTTGAGTGATGTGTGTGTTTGTAATGAAATAATCAGCCTAGACAATATATAAAAGTTATTATTTTAGAAAAGTGTGCGATATGGTGAGTTTAAATGATGAAAAATTATTGTCAAAATTAGTACCATATCCAAGAATTATTAAACATGATTAAATGTGAGGTAATTCATAGTTGTGTTTGTTTTAATAAAATTATCAGTCAATACCATATATCAAATTTAATCTTTTAGTAAAGGGATGGGC
Organism: Euprymna scolopes; assembly: GCF_053919585.1. Classification (NCBI taxonomy): domain Eukaryota; kingdom Metazoa; phylum Mollusca; class Cephalopoda; order Sepiida; family Sepiolidae; genus Euprymna; species Euprymna scolopes. The sequence goes on from NC_136509.1 coordinate 78,817,096, forward strand.
GATAATGCGAGTTAAAATTATGAAAAAATATTGTCGAACATAGTAACATATTCAATAATTATGAAAAATGATAAAATATGAGTTAATTGACCAGCGTGTTTGTAATGAAATAATCAGCTCAGGAAATATATCAAAGTTACTATTTTTATAAGGAGGACACAGTTTTAATAAAAAAAGTAGAATAATATGAGTGTGCCTTCAGTCATGCTGAGCAGAACGCTCACAGCATGCCCAGCCACAATATATCACATATGAAAAATGCTGCTGTGGGATTTCCACAGGTCTCGCTAGTTATTATTATTATTATTATTATTATTATTATTATTATTATTAGTTTTATCTCTTACTCACCATTACAAAAGCTGACATTGTCTCTAACTCTGCCTCTTCAGTAGTTTTATTATTTTTTTTATTCATTATACATTAGTTTTACCGTTTAACAATTTCATTTCTATTCTACTATACATATTGAACTCAATTGCGTCTCATTTTTGCCGATTGAATTAAACGCTTTTACGTTGCAGCATTAAGAAAATATTAAAAAAACACAATCTTCTTCCACAAACGGCTAAAATGATTCACGTGAACTTCTTCGAACATGATCGCTAGGAATGAATGCTGTCCACGCCACAAATCTCCTGTTATTTCAACGGTTTTCATTTTCTTTTTCATTTCGATACTTTCTGTGACCAAGAGCGGGGGTCCGCTTGAAATATAAAAAAAGAACAATAAAAATATTAAATACAAAAACTAACATTGTTTTTCATGCTTCTAAAAACCCTCATAACCTTAAAATCACTATCCTAGAAGCATACGTAGATTTTTAATATTATATATATGTGTGTGTATGTATATATATATATATATACACACACTCACACACACATGTATATATATATATATTGATAAAATTAAAAACAATTATCGACATCTCGTCTATTATAAGATTACACACCCTTACTAATTACAAAAATCCTAGTTTATTTTCGTTGCTTACCTTATCCTCACCCCATTTGAGCTGATTAGGAGACAATATTAAAAAAATTACTGTCAGTTATTGCCGATATTATTTGTTACCAGTAATAAAGTTAATATTGTTTCCAAAAGATTCTATACTGATTTTTTTCTTCTTTTTAAAAGTGATTAATTATTTACACTTTGTAATATTAATGCTCAATCTTAATACTGCTTAGGGTAGATATACCTATTGAGATTATCATATATCTAGAGTATTATATATAAGCAATGTTCTTTTAAAATAATAATACATGAATTATACTTAGTTCTTCTTAACTTTGGGCCTAATTTCCTTTATATATATATATATATATACATATATATGTATATATATATGTATATATATATATATATATTGAATTGGGGTAAAGTGGATGTGTGCCTGTGTGTCTGTGCATGCACATTTCTCTACAAAGTACTAAGCCAATTGTCGGTCTACATAATCGAGATTTGACCTAAGATTTGGGAACATTTTTCCTTGGTTTTCTGCCAGATATTAGGCTGTCAAAATGTCAAGGTTCAACGATTTGACCTTTGAAATCTCTACCAAACTTCTCCGCCAATGTTGTGTCTAAACACTTGCAATTTAAGACGAATCTTACTTGGACATAGTGTAACCGCTGCAATTTTATTTGAGTCCAAAACAATAAGCGTTTTCAAAAAACTGAACTCTGCGGCCCCTTAAAAATTACTCAGCCAATTTTTGGTCTAAAAATTAAAAATTTTCAAAAAGTGTATTCAAACATTAGGCAACTATTTAATCAGTTGTTTGCCAAAAAATGTGGCTGCCAAGTAGGGAATGTTCAAGCGATTTTATATTTGTGGTCTCTAGTAAAATATTCAGCCAATTTTTAGTTTAAGCATTTGAAATATTGTGTAAAGGCTGGTCAGACATGCAGTAAGTTTATAATAAGATTTTGGACAAAGATTTGGCTGCCAAGAGGTCAAAGATAAAAGGGTTGTCATTTGCAGCCTCTACAAAACCTCTCCGACAGTCCTGGGTCTGAACGCATGAAATTTTCGATATAGGTTACTTGGACACGAGTCAAATATTTTAATATATATTTATATACATACTCGCAGAAAATATAAACTGTACATAGTGCCCGAGCAAGCTGGACTTAACTACTGCTACTATACTATATATATATATATATATATATATATATATATATATATATATATATATATATATATATATATATATCGTGGGTGTTTAGGTTTACATTTTTCGGGTGGAAAACTTGTGGTTTTCTAAGGATAGGCTATTTTATTCAGGATAGAATTTCTGGCGGTCGAGAGAAAGAATTGAACTTTCCTTTCTTGTCGCAAAGAATAAAGGCGTGTTGTTTTAAGCGCAATGAAACTATATATTTTCCTTTTTTTTCTTCCCATTTGCTGCCGCCTGTTTCCTCCTATATATTTTTGTCTCTGTTTCTCAGTAACTAGGCTCACTTGGAATTTTGCAATTCGGTTTTTGTCGTCCGCTTGTGTTACTGAGTGAGACTTACGGAAAATTGGATTTAAACTGCAGATGTAAAACAAAACTAGCGTCGCATACTTTTGCAGGGAATAAATTGTCATGCCTAAGTATCATCTACTTTTGTTGTGTCTTTTGAATAAAAACTAAACTATTAAAAAAAAAGAACAAACATACGAATATACAGCTAAATTTGCCATAACGTAGGTGATCACTGTACGATGATGTCTTAGGAAAATACAGTTATCTCCCTAAGATGATCAATCGCGGCATATCAAACAGTGCCGACAAAAGTTATAGTCGTTGAATTGTTATAATTGCGTTCTTTAAACGACACACTCCTTATTTCAAAAATATTAAGGGGAAGTTACGTCAGAACAAATTTATGGTTCGGATTAGAAACACTTTATACAATGTAGTTTTTTTTTAATAATATAAATAAACTTGGTAATTTTTTACTTGATATTCTCTTTTACAGTCACGACTTTTCTGTGTTTTCAGGTTTTTGGAAATAAATATCGCATTTACATTGTCCGCAAGTAAGTCGTTTCCAGATAGTAACCGATGTAATTTCTTATAATAAAAGTAATAACCCTTGCTGTACGCGCAGCGGATATGATTGCTATAATTAATATACTCACTTTTCCGTAGCCAGCCGTAATATATACTGACCCAACGGTAGTCTAGTATATATATATATATATATATATATATATATATATATATATATATATATATATATATATATATATATATATATTTCGTATCAATATATATATTTCATATATATATATATATATATATTTCATATCAATATATATACATTTATATATACATATATACAAACACACATACACATATATATGTGTGTGCGTGTGTGTGTGCGCGCGTGTGTATGTGTGTGTGCAATTATAGTAATAATATTCCAACGTAATTAAAACGTAACATACCAAATTATACATTAATCAAGGTTTCGTTTTTATTCGAAAATTCGATTCCAGTTCCTGTTCCCTGTAAACGTAAGGCCAAGGAGTTTAAAGGAAGTACTTTCGGGTAATATGTTCTTGGCCATTGTTATTGGTGGTAGTGAACGTTTCTTGTAATTATTGAAGGAAACAAACAAAAAGAAAAAGGAAGGAATTAGAAAAGAAAAAAAGGAACAGGTAGAAATTAGAAAAGAAAAAAGGCATTCCACTACAGATTGGAGGGCATCCTCTAGTGCTGCTACCATTTCTTTAGATATGTGTTCCTTTGTTTTCCCCATGTGCCTGTTATAGAGAGTGGTGTCATCAGCAAATATACCTCAAAAACAATCCTATTAGGGAGGTAATTTATGAATACCAAGAATAATAAACGTCCAGGAATAGAACCCTGAGGCACTCTTGCCTTTATATCATATTGCTTAGATGTACGGCCGTCGATGATTTTTCTCTTACTAAAGAAGGACTTCGGTCCATTATGTATTCTTCCAGCGATACCATATGATCTAATTTTCTTTAGGAGAAGGCTTATTCGGCGATAATTTAATGGGCCAGTTCTTTCGCCAGAGTTCTTGAAAACTGATACAACAGAAGCGGTTTTCAAGCAGTCAGGAACGCAAGATTCGTTAAGGCAATTGTGGAAAAGTTTTGAGAGAACTTGATCAATCTCAGCAGATCATTTTTTAAATAGCACATCCAGGATGAGATCAGGCCCGCATACTTTTGACGGGTCTAGTTTTTTTTTATGATACAATGTACTTGAGAAGGAGTGATTTTCAAATCATCTAGTGTGGCGTCTGTCCGCAAAAGAAAGTTAGGGAGGGAATGCTTTGCCGGGTCCAATGTGGAGTTTAAGTCGAATCAACTCGCAAGAAGGTTAGCCTTCTCGGTTGCCATGCAAGCAACCTCATGATTGTTGCACTGTATTTAAAAGATATTTTTTGTCTCAAAAGCTGGTTTTGAAGATAATTTGAAATCACACAAAAACAGGAACGAAAGTCTTATGAGGAGGATTTGCAGCACATCTGGCAACGATAGATTTTCACATTTTTCGTCTAATCTGCAACACGACATTCGAGTAATCATAATATTATCATGCGATCATCTTTATAAGAATGGAAAGTTTTATGTCACATATGTGTACTTTCACTAAATCTGTTTTTAGAAGTCACCTACGTTCAACACTTTACTGAAGAGATGACCAATTTCTATCAAGAAGTGTCATATATATATATATATAATGAAGTCATTTTCCCCTCTGAGTTTGACCTTAATAGGATTAAAACTCAATACATTTAATGCAAATGTAATGTGCACAAACTGCAGCACATTAACTGAGGTGTGCTATAGGCCTACTGCCCTTACATGTCCTCGATAATCGTACATTCCTATATTTTTTTCTTGTGAGAGTTCACTGCCACAACCAGTAAGAATCAATGGAAGTGGTAAAATATTTTCTCTCTATTACGTTCATACTCCCCCGCGACCACTTTACACAGTTGCGAATACGTCCACAGCAGAATTTGAGAGGAAACACCTTAGTTGCTTAAAAAATGGAATGGCATTTTACCGTCGGGTGAAACGCAACTTTTGATTACATCTATTTCTTGGGTTACTAATACCGTTTCTTTTATTTCTGCTTCTTTTCTTTTTTCCCTTTTTTCTTTTTTTATTTTTTTGCCTTTTGGGGGTGCTATTTGAAGGGGCATGTTAACAAAAGGAACTGACCTTAGATTCAAGGTTTTACAACAAACTATAACAGTCAGCCGCTAGCGTTCTTCAAATGTTCAAACGATTACTCGATTTATATATTTTATTTACTGTATTTTTTCTTCTATTTTGTGTACAGTGATTTTATACGTGATACTAGGTGGAAGAGCTGACTTTTATTTTCAGAGTAGTTACTCATTCATTACTTATTTCTATACATTGAATCTATGGTAGTTTCATAAGCACAATTACTATTACGCTATCGATATGGAACCAGACGACATTCTAATTGGTAAAAAGCGACAACAAAGAAAACAATACAACAAAGAAAACAAAAGAAACACATAACAAACCGTTACACTTACACAACGCTTATACGGTTACGAAATTCTTTTTTTTTGCGTAAATCAACCCAAAAATACAAAAAAATATGAATAAAATCTATTAAACATTTATTCGTTATACACGGTCAGTTTTCTGGTTTTATTTTTTTTTCCTCCATTTGTACTTTTTCGTGTTTTTTTTGTTTCTTTGATTTTATTGTAGAAAACAAACCAACAAAAAATAAAAACAAAAAAAATAAAATAAGCATAATTGCATTTTACACGATAAGTTTTCTGGGAGTTTGGCCCCTATTTGTATTCATTCAACTTTCTTTTGTTTTTTGTTTGTTTGCTTGTCTGTCTGTTTTTGTGTGTGTTTGTTTCTTTCTTTCTTTTGTTTTTTTTTTTCGGTACTCTGTGGCTTACACCAATGACTGCCGGTCTCGCCCGATCAATGCTTGACGAGAATTCACGAGAATTAGGGTAAAATTATTCAGGACTTTTTTCTTTTTATTTGACATTTTATTGGGCCCTAAACACCTACAAATGTTTTCTTAACACCATTTCTTATATTTTTCCCAGTTTTTGCCATTACTACTTTCAATTTTACGCGCATAAAACACATAAAAATAACATTAAACATATTTGGGTCCTTCTGCTTACGAATGAGCGGGGGGGGGGCAAATACAGTTTCCTTTCTTCAAATTAAACATAAATAATAACGGGATTATTTCGTTTACAAAATAGTCCGCTGTTTGCATTTACAGGAAATTTACTCCCGTCATATATTAGCTAAACGAGAGGGGGGTATTATAATTATGAAAGCGAAGAGGTGTGTGTGTGTTCGCTTCTTATTGTGTATGTCTGCGAATGCTTTGGCTTGCAGGTCAGACTTCCCTGCACCTGTTCATTGCGCTTCATAAACCTTCATATAACGCCTTTATCAGTTCCTCTCCATCGATGATGGTTAGATGACTGGCTTTTTTCCCTTTCGTTTCCACCTCCGGGTCAAGGCTTCGGTGTGCCATCCGACCTTCCGACCAAAACTTTTTTTCTTTTACACCTCTTTTTAAGACACACACACACACACACACACACACACACACACACACACACACACACACACACACACACCTTCAAATACCCGGTCAACGCCGGATACCTTCCGCTAGTATACATATATATATGTGTGTGTGTGTATGTATATATATATATATATATATATAAATATGTGTGTATGTATATATATGTTTACTACTTATTATATATATTATTGTTTTGATACTTATTACAGTATATATATATATATATATATAAATATGTATGTATATAGGTGTATATATGCATGCATATATATATATATATATATATATATATATATATATATATATATATATATATAGAAGGTAATATGTCTTACTTTATATACTTATATTTCGTATTTACATATACCAATCACTGATTAATAAGCTTAATGTAATAATCGCGCATAAAATGTATGAATTATAAACGTCTATGTTTCAAATCTAATGATGTGTACAATCATAGAACTGATTCCTTTAATTTAGTTGACACTTACAATTCTTGACAGTACCTGTTTCGTAGAACGAAATCAATCACTGAATTAATATGTCATCCAATAAAGGTGTGTTGCCTTGAACTCATCAGAAGAAATAGCAACGATCAATCCGGCAAAAGAAAATAAAATGCGTTTGGTTATAATTAAAAGATCCGAAAGTCGGAAGAGAAGCTGCAAATACCTTATTGTTTGCTTTCATTATATTGGGCATACATTATAAAAAACAATGATAATAATAAAAAATTAGGAACTCGAAGAAAAACACGAAAGCATACATGTACACAGGAAGTCGCGTTGTCATTAAATTAAAAATGGTGTACTGTAAATTTTAAATATAGATTTTTATCTTTCATTCATTAATAGGGCTTGGACAACAGCATGTTTTTTTTCATTGTTTCCATTCTCGAGTGTGTATCCGTTGATATTTTATATGCTTTTATATAGAGTGATGTGGTTCTTTGTTGATTAACTGTGTCTTACTGGGTATATACACTCGAGAGTCCAAACCATGAAAAGAATATGATGTTGCCATAGTCCTATATATGTATATATATATATATATATATATATATATATATATATATATATATATATGTGTGTGTGTGTGTGTGTGTGTGTGTATGTGTGTACAAGACAATATATATATATATATACATATTCATATATATGTATACAATACGAATATGTATATTCTCGTTATACAGCTAAATTGTTTACATAAACTCCAGTACACAACATATAACCGTTATATGCTGTTTCAAAACCCTTTATATCACTGTTTTGATACTCCACTATTTAACATATATATATATATATTATATATATATATATTGTATATATATACACACACACATACACATATATATATATATATATATATATATATATATATATATATATATATATATATATATGTTGGTGCCGTGCATTGCCTCAGACATAAAACAGCATGACAAACACATAGGTAACTACGCGCACAAATTAAAAAAACGGAAATAAGTGTTCAATTTAGTAAGATAAATTACATTGAAAAAAAAAGATAAAACTGTTAAACTGAAAAAAGTGAAACGCACACGAAACATTTTATCAAACGTTAATAAAAATAGAGCAATATGCCGCAAATGAAAAAAAAAGACATCAGAAAGAGATATTTATATATACGAAGAAATAAAATAGGAAAAAAAATACAAACACCATTCGCCACACACATACAAACACATCTGTTAAAAGAAAAAGAACAATGAAAGAATACAACATTACAAGACACGCACATAGCAAAAATAAAAATAAAACAAATAAATAAAAACACACGCACAAAGTAAAACAATACTCTAGAAATTACAAAAAAAAACGAATTGATAAAGAAAAAAGCGAAAAGATGAAAAAATACGAACTGGAAGAACACACGCACACACGCACACACACACACACCCACACACACACACAAGATTGGCTTGTCAAAAATACTTGTATAATTGCTTCAATTGTTGAAGTTTCTTTGTTAACCTGTCAATTAAAATCCACAAGCTAGCTACCGTGTACTTTTAAAAGGGATTTTGTTATAATTGGAAGATATGAAAATGAATGCCATTTTACAGATTCTATCATAGGTTGTCGTCTGCAACAGAGACGGCTAGGGTACGTTCATGGTTTGAACAAAGCGGATGTGTCCTTTGTATAATCAATAAAGGACTGTCAATTTTTATGTTATTGGACACCCGTACAAATCAACTGTTTTGCTGCAAGGACTTGATTATTGTATTATTTTATTTTTTGTTAGAGTACAATATTGCTGATATACATGTAAATACATTTGAGCAAAGTATAATACATATAATGTAATTGTGATATAATTATATATGTTTGTATTTGATTTTGGAAGGTCGTACGCAAATTAAGTTAGATAAAGAAAACAGTTAGACAGTGAATGTGTTCGGAAGCATTAGACGTCAGCATACTATTTTAGAATTTTAGAAAAGGGTCAACAAGTTTATTTTTAGGTTTGGAATTTTTTTTTCGTAGGATTTTTATCTGTATTTGTGTATATTTGGGGGGACGCATTGGTATAATGAACATCAGATTATCTCCTAAAGGTCAGGTGCTTATAGAAAGTGCATTATAGCTTATTTCCTCCGGTATGAGAAATCACGCTAGGTGTCATACAAATATCTCTGAGTGGTGTTGCAAAGCTAATAAAAAAAGAACTTGGTTCCAGTAAAGCAACTGCTCCTAACGACATTCCAATTATAGTGATGAATAAGCTTCAACCAGAATTAGCTCCCACACTTTTGAAGCTGGTTAAGCGTTGTCTTAAAGAAAATTGCGCCCCAGCACCCTGGAAAATTTCATCAGTATTCCCCGTGTTTAAGAATTCATGTGATCGTTCATCTCCTCCCAGGAAATACCAATAAGTTTCCTGTGCGTTATGTGTAAGAAACAGAAATCCTGGTAAAATGGAAAAGTAGTCATCCATATCAGCAAAGATATCCCTCTTAGTTACATTCAATATGTTTCCATTCTGCTAGATTTACAGCAGATGTGCTTACGGTTATATCTTATAGGATTAGCGAATCTCTCGACGGACGCTTCCCATATAGGGCAATTGATCTAGACATATCTAAGGCGTTTGATAGGGCATGGCATAAAAGTATACTTCCCAAGATCTCCAGCTGTGGTATAGCTTTAAATATCTTCTCAGTTATTCAACCGTATGGCTTTAAATGTATTCTCAGTTATTCAACCGCTAGGTAAGGAGCCGCTAGGCACCGTTGGCTTGGTGTAAATTGTAAAGTAAGTTAAGGATTGGATTTTTCTAATTTCTATGATTCTGGTTGGATAATCGTTCACCCACCCCGAATCTGGTAAAATCTGAGTGGATCTGTATGTAAAATTGTATTTTAGAAATGTGTGCAGTCTACCAGATATGCTGTAGCTAATCATTTCTCTTTGATAGGTTCATAAGAATAGTGGTTGGTGGGCAGAAATCAGAAACTCATAATATTAATGCTGGAATCCTTTATGGGTCCATCCTGTGTCCACCTCTTTCCCTGATCTATATCAATGATCTTCATAATCACATCCTTAGATTATGCGCAGACATTTATGCTGAACACTGTCATCTATGGCAGCACATCCAAGGCCGCAAACGATCAAGTTCTCTCTGATTTTCTCTCCTTTGATCTTGAGGGTTCGGTACAATGGGTAAAAGTGGCTGGTTGCTTTTTTATGCATCAAACACCAAGCTTCTATTTTTACATGATGAACGCACTGGTCCCCATCTGACATTAATTGAAATGAATGGATTTCGTCTTGGGAGACTCCATGTTTTTACAAGCTTCTGGACTTGACCTTTACTCCTGATCGAAAATGGAACACGCACATCAAATCTGTTGCCAAAGTCGCTAGTAAAATGGTGGGACTCTTTTTATCGATGCAGTAGATATCTAGCTTCTGAAGCAATTCTATACCTATATAACAGACAGGTACGTCCAAGGATTGAGATCCCTTGCCACATCTGGTCAGGAGCTGCTAGAAAGAGAAAATCTTTCCTTGACAGAGTTCAAAATAGATTCGAAGCCTTGGGGAGATGTTTTCCCTTCTCTTTTACCTCTTTCTCACAGAAGAGACGTTGCGAGCCTGTCTCTGGATTTTCGGTTTGTTTTCATTTCAGGTGCCCGTTCGCACTCCGATCTATGGTCGCTTTCGCATTCACGAGAAATACTCGTTTAGCTGAAGACACTATATAATTTCCCCTACTCTTTATCTGTGCCTAAACCTATACATAGATTCCATGAAAAAAACTTATTTCTAAGAACTGTGGAACTTTTTCCCATTTTCCTACAGTTGACTACAATATGGTCGTCTTCAACTCCAACGTAAACAAATTCTTGGCGAACCGTTTCCTTTAAGAATTAAAATTTAATAAATTTACGCTTCAAACGATTACTATAATATTGCCCCATTGACTACTGTGCACTATGTAATTCTTATCCTTGAGTGGCCTCCAGGCCTTGATAACTGGTGTCTCCTTACCAAAAGAAAAAAAGCTGTGACAGGAATATTGGTGAGATCTTCGCATTACCTACAGATGCGAGATGATGCCACGCTCTCACACATCGGACGTATATAAACATTCATTCTTGGGGCCAAGGGACACCCCGCCGTAATGCGTGGACAATCACGATGGGTCTGTGTCATTGTGTTCCGACCAGTCATGTGTGACGATAGTGTAGCGTAAATTGATCCCACACGAGTGAGGTTTTGACGAATCAAAATGTTGCCACAGGAAAAGAAGTAGCATAAAGAAAACTGGTTATAAGGTTAAGAGTTGTATAAAAAGAGGGCACCCTGTTATTGGTTGTCTCGACAGCCAGGCAGGACGATGGATTTCCACATGAGATTTCGCCGCTAGTTAAGGATCCGCTAGGCACCGTTGGATTGGTGTTAATTGTAAGGTAAGTTAAGGTTTGGATTTTTCTAATTTCTATGATTCTGGTTGGATAATCGTGCACCCACCCCGAATCTGGTAAAATCTGAGTGGATCTGTATGTAAAATTGTATTTTAGAAATTTGTGCTGTCCACCAGATATGCTGTAGATAACCGGGTTTCTGCTTTGTTCCCCAGAATATGAGAGGGATAGCACGATTTTTAATCGACTTACGCGGTTAAAACTTTTCTTGTTTTCGGGAGTGTTCGCTAAAGTATTTTTTTCGTTACAATTTGTTTCCGATTTAAGTAAAGTAGCGAGGAAAGCACTGCAGTGCCCCTGTATTACACTCAATCGCATTCCTTTAGCTGTGGGTCCTAAAAGAGACCAGTTACGGATACTAAATTCGAATATGTAGCAAAATTTAGTAGGCAAATATCAGCAACAAAGATAGGAAATAATTTTAGTCTGCACCGCCCACCTCTAGAAGAGAGGGATTTCTTGGCTGTAATGATCATAGAGAAAGAAGAAGAAGAAGAAGAAGAAGAAGAAGAAGGAGAAGAAAAAAAGAAAGAGACAGAAGAAACCTCGCTTCTCGCAGATTCGTTGTTCATCACAAAGAACTATCCAACCGCCAGAACCACCTACGTACAATCTGCAAAACACTCCCTGACTGCTTCAAAGCGTCCTGCCTTTATAGCGGTCAGGAATTATATATTTGCATGAACGCGCAAGAGCACACGCGATTCTGCGAGAAATGCATGGGGTCAACGCCAATAAAAACCCATGGACTCCATCTTGGACCGCTTTTGGAACAGACATATCCGAGGTAAATTCTTTATTTCCCCCAATTTCGGTAATTGCCCATTCCGCTACAGAGTATAATGGCTACTTGACACAGCGATTAAAAATGCGCACGGAGTTTTGTTTTTTAAGAACCAGCTGTTGTCACAAATTTTGGGATGACGGTATCCCCAACACAGGCATTGGAAGGCACAAGGGCAGTGAAGCCGTTCTTACAGCGAATCATTCAGGATGATTAGAAAAAGAAATGAATGAAAACGTAAAAAATCGATAAGTAGATTAGTCACTAACGGGAAATGCATTACAGAAAATCAGTACAAAAATTAGACACAGCCCAAAACATTAGAAAACCATCGGACGAGGATCGTCAAGTTTAGTAGCGACGGCAGAACTGTGGCTAGAATTAAACCGCTGACATCGGTCGATTTAAGAGTGATCTGCACTTAAAACGAAAATTCCTTTAAACTGGACAAGATGTGTGTATTGACACCGTAATTCTAATAATCGAGTGTATGGCCCTTAGCCTAAATTACTTGCTGTAATCCTTTCTTTTCAATAGTTTTTCAAAAACTTGTGGCATTATCAGCAGTAAATTTAGCCCATTCCTCCTAACAATAATCCTCTAACTGAGCAAGATTCTTAGGCTTCCCCTCCATTACCCTCACTTTAAAAATTATCCACAAATTGTTTAATAAGTCTTTGGGTAATTATCTTGCATGAAGCACCAACGTCGATGAAGTGACAGCTCTCTAGCAGAGTCTTTCAGGTGTTCATTCAGCATTTTAAAATACTCCTCCTTTTTCATGATGCCTGTGACCTTAACAAGTCGAGCTGAAAAAGTGGCAGCAAAGCATACCCAAAGCATCAACTGTCTCCGCCGTGCTTCACAGTTTGTATGGTGCTCTTAGGTAAGAATGCTCCGCCAAATTTCCTCTAAACAAAAGAAACACTATTATGGTCGAATGACTCAAATTTCGTTTCGTCGGACCATACAACATGTTTCCGGAAATCAGCATCTTTCTTAATACGTTTAAAAAAACTTTTAAAGTGTTTTCAATAATTCTTTAAAAGAAAAACAACTAATTTCAATAATTAAATTTTTTAAACGCGTTTCCAATAATTCTTTTTAAAAAAATGGACCGCAAAAAATATTTTCAAAAATTCTTACAAAAAAAGACAACTTAATTCCTATAATTCCTTTTACGAAAAGAATGCAAAACGTGTTCTTCCTTAATTCTGCATTCCACTCTTCCTCCCCTCTCTCTCTCTCTTTCTTTCTTACGAGGTAATGTGCCGCAATTTTTACTCTAAACGCAATCGTTACATGTTTAGAACTATACACTATATACATCCTTATTTCCATTGGTTCACATCTTTTTTTTTTACTTTAGTAATATTTATTAGTATAATGGCTTATATCTCATTGTAATAAAATTTCCTATTTCCTTAGCTTTTTCCTCGCACAACATTTTGGCTCATCTATTTTCTCAAACTCATTGAGCTTTATCTTTATGAACACTGAGGCCAATGAACCGCCTCCATCATTGCGAAAATACTATTTCCTTCTTGTAGATTCTTAAATAAACCCTGCCCACTCCTTGTTTGTGGCGATATCTACCAACAACTAAATTCTTGGATGATATTTACAGGAGGAAAAGTAATATGTATATATAAAAACTGAAATTCAATATTTTCTCGTTAATTTTTCAATAAAGTAACAGCAGTTTAGAACAGTACATAATAGAATTCGGAATGCTTGAAATTTATTTTCAAATATATTTGCCGGGGAAATAGATTGGGAACAGTGCCTCTGTTTGCTAAAAAGTTACTAACGATGTCGAATTTAGGAAATAAACACATTTTTCGGCGTTTTCGTTGCTTCAAACTTAATAAAAAAACACAATTATTTCCGAAAATAATTGTCATTTTTTTAGTTTTTCATGTTTTTTAAATTATTTTCTTAAGTAAGAATAAAAAGTTTTACATGAAACATATTACTGAAAGAGTTATTATAAGGTATCTATTCAGTATAATACAAAAATAAAACTATTTAGAGAAAAAAACAAATAAACATTTACATAAAATTTAAAATGTATTAATTTAAACGATACTTGATTAGTTAAAAGCAGTTCATTAATTTTAGTTATTTAGATTGTTCTAAATACTCTTATTGACCTGTGCTTTTATTTTCAAAACTTTCAGACTGATGTTATGTTCGATATAATAATGATGATGATGATGATGATGATGATGATGATGATGCTGACGATGACGATGACGACGATGACGGTGATGATGATGATGATGATGATGATGATGATGATGATGATGATGATGATGAAAATAATAATACACCGGAATTAGTAGCAAAACCTATACAGCTAATACAAGAAAATATTTAAGTATACTTGGATTTAAGGTAACATTGCTTAATAGGAATGATATTAAGAATAAGGACACGAATTCATTCAGCTAAGCGAGATAGACTGATAGAACGCTCACGTGTAAATTTCGACCGTATTCCCGAATTCGAAATAATTGTTCGAGAATACGACAAAACGCGCTGCGACGAATATGCAGATTAGATCGGCTGAAGTTTTCGGAATAAAATTACTAGTCTAAATAACACTTCCGCTTTGATCAGTTATAAAATGAAATAAAAAAAAATTGTAGTCCAATTATTTTTTAACTGAAGTCTAAGTGAACTTGACACCGACGTACGCTATTTCTCCTAGACATTCATAAACGCCATCAAATAAAAGATATAAATAACTTACAAAACAATATAGCAAGAAACACGTTTGATAAAATTCAAATCATGGAAAAACTTGTAAACGGAGACTCAATCTCATTTTAATGAGAGAAAACAATAAAAGATAGGAAACACTTACCGATCGTATTCGTTAGTAGTTGGGCGCATGTGAAAGTAAAGAAATAAACACACACAAAAAAAACAAACAAACATGAATTGGAGTAAAGAACGGAGGCATATCATGAAAATGAATGAAGAAAAACCTTTTACTAATGGACAAAAAAGACAGGAAACAGACACGGGGTGTCTCAAACATGCATTGGGCCCTGTGGGTGGGGCATTAGAATACGCCGACTGCCCCCCTGAAGAGGCTAAAAGTCCCTCAATGGGAGTCCTGGATATGACCTTAAACTATATCCAGTGGTGAGGCCCCAGCTTGTGGGCTTTGGGGAGTGTGGAGCCACCCTTTAATTACCATTGCTCCCAGGTCCACTCGACCCGGAGTGGTAGTACCCGTTAGGGTCCCAACTATGGGTTAAATAGAAACCGACGTGAAAACAACAAATATATTCTATTAAAAAAATATTTGGATTCGACATTAAATAACCCGAAAAGGGTTGATATGCCGTAAAACAACCAACCAAACAACCAACCATCAAACATCTATTGATACATAGAAAAAAAACGATATAGCCTTTATTTTTAAACATAGAGTAAAATGGCATAGCTTCGAGTTCAGAAGTTAAAATGCAATTGAAATATCCTTATCGTAAATGTCCAACTTGACAGACATTATTGTCTCGACAACGCTGATGAACGTTAACGCGAGAGTATAAAATTTGTATTTTTTTGAGACTAACTGTATATTATTAAAATGATAAATTAACAATGAACGATCACGATACAAATTAAAATACCAATAATTGCGAGGGATATTTTTGTTCGCTTGATAAAAATAACTTAATTTAATTTTTCAACAGTTCCAGAGTTTGCGTAATTAATCACTGATTGTAAAATGCTTTAAATTTACAGTAAAATGGGGTCCACGTATGTGACAGATTTTACTACAGATCTTAAGTCGAACATATAATCTACACATGCGTTTCTATACTCCACAATCTGCAACTGCTATTCTAGTATTTCAGTGATGAAGACTCTATCACGCTATCTGTAAGCAACTACATAGCCGACAGTATCACAAATTGCAACGGATACCCACAAATTCATATTCAATTTTAATTTGTTCTTTTACACATCTACCGCTTAATTTGGATTTTTAAATTCTATAAATACGCTACTACACACACATACACGCGCGCGCACATATATATATATATACATATACATATATATATATATATATAACTACTTCATTTACTCACATAAATTTAATATACGAAAGTATAAATTCATGCGTAAACTTTAAGTATTTACTTCAAAAGTGCTCAATACGTAGGTAGAGCTAGTTAGTAATTTATAAAATATATATGGCGATTAAGCTACACTGAATATTCTGCGTTTCATCCACTATAGGATTCGCATAAGCCTGACGAATCCTATAGTGGATGAAACGCAGAATATTCTGCGTATATTTTATAAATTACTAACTAGCTCTACCTACGTATTGAGCACTTTTGAAGTAAATACTTAAAGTTTACGCATAAATCTATACTTTCGTATATTACATTTGTGTGAGTAAATGAAGTAGTTATATATATATATATATATATATATATATATATATATATATATATATATATATATATATATACTAGCAGGAGTTACCCGGCGTCTCACGGGAGGTTCGTCCACACCCGCGGAGAAGTTAAAATATAAATATATTGTATACACTATTTAATTCCTATTGTTCTCTTTTGTCGGGTTTATTTCACCAACAAGAAGAGGGCGGGGGGTAAGAAAAGGAAGTCAGGGCTTGCAACGAAATGGTGACGTTGTTTACAAGCAATCTTTTCTTTCCTTGTAAAGGTAACACTTAACTGGTAACGTTTGCCGAATAACAGTAACGCAGTAATCAGTCTAAGAGACGCCAACCGACTAGCAAGCTAGGTAACTAGATTCTTAACTAATCGCTAACCCGTAGTGAGACAACTCCTTTTATACATACTAACTCTCAGTGGCGAGAATTCCAACGTGATTTTCAACGAGATTAGAATGTCTATTTAACTTAGTAGGAGATAGATACCCAGTTTCTCCGTAATGGCAAAACAGAAGTTCAGTGTATTTTCTTCCCTCCGATCCACCCCCGGTAAGTCAAATCAATTCCAATTCTTACACTTTCTGATGTATCTGTTCATTTAAATCTAATCTAATAAAATTGGTCAGTCATCTCCTAAGGTTTACAGTAATAATATACTGATTTTTCAAAGTCTAAACAATTATAAATGCCTGCAAGAGAAAGTCTGGAAGCTTATTTAGCAATCTTATATCTGCTTTGCTATAGCTATAGTGTTTATACACATTTAACATATACTGAGCTCCAAGTTATCACAGCAAAGTTTAATGACCATATTTTTCTATTAAGATCATGAAATCTGTACCTCTGAGCGTAATTGGTAAGTACGTGCAGCCTAATATGCACGTCCTTCGTGCAACTAGAAAGATGATTTAGGAGCAGTTGTATGTAGTGTATGTATTTGCATTGCTTCTAATATAGTCTGTTTTGCTCAACCATAAGTTTCACATATGTGTTTATATCAGTAGGTCGAGACTGTTCCGCCTCATATGAGTGTGGGTCAAATGTAACTTGTTGATGTGACCCATAGTCCCGATTTGCGTTTTCGTTCAAGGAAGTACCAAAAATGTCTTCCTGAGACTGTTCATAATGTCCCAATCGTCGACTTCTTTTTTCTGGTTGCAACTGGTGTTGTATTACGACTAAGGGATATATTTTTGGTGGCATATTGTAAAAAAAAATTGCCTTGTGTAAAAAAATAAAGATTGTTTTATACTCAACTAATGAACTCGATGTTCTTGTGGTTTGACTTCTAATATTTGATCGCCTTTTAAACTGAAAAAAAAATGACATAATTCAGTTTATGTTTTTAATCCCCCCCCTCTGCTACCGAACAAAGAAATAATTTCAACGTTTCAAATTCTGAATGAAATGTGGGGGTTTACTCCTTCATTAAACGATTTAGCTAATATATGACGGGAGTAAAGTTTAAGGAAATGTAAACAGCGGACGTTATTTTGGAAACGAAATAAACCGGAAACTATTTTTATTTTAATATTATATTTTTGTTTTGTTTTTTTTGAGAAAAATAATTGAAATAGTCAGAGTTCTTTTAGTGCCCAATTTTTTTGGGAAATGACGTTATTGTTGATGTTTCCACTAACCCCCTCCTGGCAAAGAAATGAAACTCTATTTATTTGTCCTCCGCTGGCAAACAAATGGAACCAAATTTTTAAAATTTAAATTTTATCTGTATGATTTGGCGCAAAAAATTGAAAGAATTACTAATTTTCTATGGCAAAAACTGTAAAAAATGCCGCATTATAAGTTATGTTTTCATTCTCCGCCCTCGCTGGCGAAGAAATTAAACTAAATTTATGTTTTTATTTTTTTAAGAGAAATAATTGAAAGGAAGTAAGTGTTAAATTCCATTCCTGTTTTGTAGCTAACCGTGTACTTAGCACAGACATACAACGGAATCTAGTTTAGTAAATGGAAAACGTACATAAACTTTATGAAAGAAAGGATGTTTAAAATTTCATTCTAAAAAAAAACCAAAAAAAAAACCGACTACGCTAGGTAGGCGCGAACGTGAAAATATAATGTGAAGTCTCCGGCACGCTATCCACTTCGTCACGGACCACTGCATCTGAGTCTAGTGATTTTAAGTAACTTAACATTAAGAAGTGAACAGTTGTATAATGTCTCATAGCTAAGTGATGTTCCATCACTTAGATATCTGATATATTGCTTGGGTTCTCTCGCTAACGTTTGGACCGCTCACAATTAAATTCATCGCTATCGATCTATCTCCATATCTATCTATCCATCCATCTATCTATCTATCTATCTATCTATCTATCCATCTATCTACCACCGCATCTATCTATCTATCTCGCTACCTATCTACCTGCCTATTTTACCATTGATCTCTGCATCCATATATGTATATGCCCATATACATTTTCCTTTTCGCCCATCTTATTCCTTCTTTCGATGAAGGTGAATCTTAAAAAAAGACGAAAGGTGCATACTCAAACAGTTTTCTTGCTTTCTTTTTCCATATTTTTTCTTGGCTTCGTGAGTTGTCTATTTTTTGCTTAGCAACCTAATTCTTTCTAGTGGTAAGCTTCGGAATTTTTTTCAAAGGAATCTCCACTTATAAAGCCTGGCAGCCACTCGAGTATAAGGGCTGAAGAGTTTACAGTAGTCAAAGTGACAATATAATAGTAATCGTAAGAAGTATAAAATTGGTAAATTGGATTACTTTAGAGGAACGGCTCACCAAGAACTTGTTTACGTTGGACTTGAAGAAGCTGTAAAGCAGAGGAACGGAAGGGAGTCCCACACGTATAAAGTTCTAAGAAATCAGCTTTGTTCATGGAATCTACATCTAATTTTAGGCACAGATAAAGAGTGGGGGAAATTATTAATACTAATTTAGATTAGACGAGTGTTTCTCGTCAATGTGTGGCTCATAGATTGGAACTTGCGATGAAAATAACAGTAAGGCAGAGACAAGCTCGCTACGTCTCTTCTGTGAGAAAGAAGTTGCTGGGAAGAAAAAAGGGCATCCTCCACTAGTCTCCGAAATCTATTTTAAACTCTTTCAAGACAGCATAAGGTATTTCTAGCAGCTACTACCCAGATGGGACAGCAATACTCCATCCTTGGGCGTGTTCCCTTTTATTGGAAAAAGGCAACACTAAATACACTATATATATATTATTTTTAGCCAAATGTTGTTGTTAAACTATATATAATATTGGTCTACTTTTTACATGGAAGTCACCACTTCTTAAGGTTCGGGGGCCATTCGGGAATAAGAGTGTACAGTAATCAATGGGACAATATTGATGTAATCCTTAGTAATGGAGATCTGATGAAGTCTCTTACTTAAGAGGGCGGTTAATCAGGAACTTGTTTATGTTGGACTTGAAGACATCCGAGTTGTAGTCAGGTGGGAAAGAGACAAACAGAAGAGACTTCCACAGGCGTGCATTTCTAAGAGAAGAAGCTTTGTTCATGGAATCTACATTTTGATTAAGGCACAAATAAAAAGTGGGGAAAATTACTGACAGTGGTTTCAGATAGACGGGTGTTTTTTGTGAAATATTGTTGTTCTACTTTAGACTTCCATGGGCTTACTTTCAAGGCACGGTACCAGACAACCTTGTTATCTAAATCTATGGCACAATGAGACCTTTCATAACGTTGACCCTGGAAATCGGTAGTAGATTAAAGTAGGTGTGCGCTCTTGTCGAGCGTAACTAGCCAATCACGTTTTTTTTTCTTTTTCTTTACTTTTTCTTTAGCTTCCTTATTTCCGATCTCAATCTTATTATAAGAATTTTAGCCGGTTGTGTGACGCCAACGCAACACCCCAAAATGCATGCGCTACTTTCTTAGAAGATTACGAATGTTTACGTGAATCTCTGCCGAAAGCTTATGAGAATAACATCTAATATCACGGCCATGATCATAATCGTTTTAAAAGTATACACTAAAAGAATAAGTGACAAACGTAAAACAAAATGGATGGCAAAAGAAATGAATAATATAAAAATACCTGTGTTATTGATTTACCATTCAAGTATTTCCAAGAATTATAATCTCATCATTATTTACTTATGCAAACGTTTATTTACTCACTGGCTCGCCATCATATATTTTCGTCATCTATTACAACGAAAATCGAGTCGTGGTAATGGCGACTAATCACTGGAGACGAAATTTAATTATAATACCTCAAATAGTCCGTCTATTTTCTAACATTATCGACCTTGCTTTTTATCGCCTTGTTAATCGCTGTATATAATTATAGTCAATAAAGGTATGTACGTAGGCACATACATAGGTGCAATAATAATGTTCTGAATATAAATACACACGCAGATGTATATTAAAGAGCGAGAAATAGCCTCTCTGTGAACCTGTCATGAATATACTTAGCCTTACAGGTAAACCTTGCGGAAATATTCATAATTACGAACTCGTAGAAGGCTATATACAATATCTTGAAGTGACAAATCCACACTTGCATTTAGTAGAAATAATACTAATGATAACAGAGAGAAGCTGAATAATCAGCCAGACCAAATGAATTATTATTCTGCAATCCAGGAAACTACTGGAATTATGAATGTTATGATATATTTAATCGTTTAATTAGGGCGACGAAAATATTTTTTTTTAAGTTCTTTACAAAACAAACATCTAATAGGTAAAAGAGAGAACTTAAGTAGATGGTGTATCCTAAGAAAGATGCTTCTCGATTTCTGAGAATTTAAGCACGAAAAATGTAATAGAAATGCAGGTATACATTTCAGAATATTAAATTATCAAGATCCAGCATATAAAACGAATATTAAATTCTTTAATACAATAAGGTTGCTTTCAGAATTAATGTTTCTGTTTAAAGCATAATAAAAGCATGCCTATTAACTTTGCATTTTATAGTTTAATTTATAATTTAATATATATGTATATATGTGTGTGTGTGTGTGTGTGCGCGCGCGCGTGTGTGTGTGTGTGTGTGTGGGTGTGTGTGTGTGTGTGTGTGTGTTATTTGATAAGGAAAACCGACAATTAATTAAATAGTAATAAACGTTTCGTCCCTATTTCAGGATTTCGTAGGAAAAGTGAAAATACGGACGAAACGTTTAATTTAAAAAAAATTTTAATCCTCGGTGTTCCTTATCAAATAACATAATGTCAACCATCGCTTATATTTTTATTTTATTTTTAGTCATATGTATATATATATATGTATGTATATATATATATATATATATATATATATATATATATATATATATATGTATGTGTGTGTGTGTGTGTTCAATTTCATTAAACAAACAGTAGGTTGTCTTAAGTGCAATGTAGGTAGCTCACACTGGGCTGTGAACTACATCATTGCGGAGAGGCACGCGCCACTTTTTTCAAGTGCAACACGATGTGTCCTTAATTAAAGCAGGCAATCCGTCGATTTGAATGTAAAAATTGACGATTCGCCTGTTTTGATGTCAAGAAAATAAATATATGGAAACATACAAACAAGGCGAATATTATAATAAAAAATACGGAATTCAATGTGTAATATATTAGTATTCAATGGATGTCATAACTGTTACTGTATATGTATTCTTTCAACTGTTATTAATCATGTATACTAGCATGGCGATTTCGATTTGCAATACATACGCTTATAAGCAAAATTTATAATTACTCGCATCTAATTTGCTAACAAGATTCCTCGGATGAGATGAGTTATTCATTGAAAATACATAGGTTTAGGAAACTACTTTAATAATTAACTATACTCCTTCGTAAAACAATAATTTTTATTATGATTCTATATAATTAAACACAGAATTTATTTATGTATATACATCTATGTGTATGTGTGTGTATTTGTGCGTGTATGTATGTATCCGTATATAAATATAAATGTGTCTCTGCGCGCGCGTCTTCATGTGTGATTCTCTAAAACCAATTCCGTTCGCCATTTTATCTTGTTCCAATTCTCAAAACAATATATGTACATTTTTTTATTATTCCCCGGAATCGTCAATTCTTATTTTACCTTCGTCTCTGAGGAGAGGTCTGCACAGAAAAAAAAAAAAAAAACTAAAAAAAAATAGCAGATTACATTAACATGTAAATATATTTTGTTACCCTTAAGAAGAATTATTCATTAAGTACAACCCTTTATTTTCGGTTTGTTTTTCGTGGTTGATCGAAAATATTGCCCTAAGGAGTTATTTTATTATGTTGAGTCTAGTAGTCTATGTATAAACATATACACCTATTATAATTCGTATGATTAAATATTTCCTATATATAAAGTTATGGTCGCCGAATCTTCTGTTACTTTTACTATGTATGCTCGCCAATTAAACATTTCTAGGCACTACATCACTTCTAGTGGTGTGCTAATTGGTGGTAGACTAGTAATAAGATTCTACGAAGTCAAAAGCGAATGTGTTGATGGGTTCTAATAATCAAACCAAGACTAATGATAAATTAATAACCTCGTGATCGTATAAGGAATACATCTAGTGTCTCCAGGCATGAAATAATTGTTAATATCTGTTTTAAAATACTATACACAAACCCACACACAAACACACACACATACACATATACGCACACATACACACATATCTATATATATATATATATATATATATATATGTATATGTGTGTGTGGGTGGGTGGGTGGGTGGGTGTGTAACTACTTCATTCAATCACAAATTAATATAGGAAGATATAATTTTATGCGTAAAACATCCCATTCCAAATTCCAAAACACTGTTCCGTAGAGGCATCGTATACCGGGGTTCGGCTTCATATATATATATATATATATATATATATATATATATATATATATATATATATATATATATATATATATATATATCTGTCAGATTACATTTTCTACATTATACTATTTATGAGGTCCTATGTGCATATGTATGTATGTATATATATATATATATATATATATATATATATGTATATATATATATATATGTATATATATACTTGCAGAATACCCGTCGTTGACTGGGTTCAAAAATAGCCTACAGAAAATGAACTGTGATTGCTGAAAGTATGATTGATTATAAAAAGGAGGGGATTGTAAAGAGATAGGTTTTGTTACTCAAACATTTTACCCTAAGCAAAATATGATGAAAGTAAAGATAATTTTCGCGAAGATATATTTTTATATCAACTTTGTTGCCCTTCGTAGCCAAGAGTGACCAACAAAATGATGTTTCCTTACAAAGAGAAAATGTTATATATATAATAATATAAATGTACAAGAAATAAATGTTACCATAGTCAATAAAAGTTACTTTTTGGTAGAAAAGATTATTGGTTTGTATTTTTAAGTAGTTTGTAAAAAAAAAAAAAATTAATTCACGAACCGGTTAAAAAAATCCAAATGGCAGCCACTTTGAAATGGAGAGCCCCGTTTTCAATTTGAAGTAGGGGCACTTGATCATCTGTGTTAACAATTTAAGAGAGTTCCGTCAATATACGGAATATTTATAGACATATTTCAATGTTTTCCGTTATTTTGTGCTTGAGGAATATTCGATCATGACATGTGTAGTTAATATGAAATTTATTAAAGTAGTTATCGCTTCAAATTTCGTTTTAATTTCGGTTCGCTGAAATTATTTCAAGTAAAGAGCATTAAAAACTATTTCAAAACAACAAAAAACATGAACTGAACTTTTATTGACTATGGACACATTTATTTCTTGTATATTTATTTTTCGGATAGTCGTTTGTTTTCGTTTCTGCTAAACACTCTTACTAAATAATATCGACAAAATATCGAAAAACAAAGAAAAAAACGTTTTGAAAAATAATGAAGCTTTACTTATTTTAGTAAAATAATCCGAAACAGCAAAATGGGATATTACAACAGTAAATACGTAATTGCCCTTGTTTTTTAAAGCGGATAATCGATATAGCTATGAATAAGAAGAAAATGGCGCCCGTTTCAAGCAGCACAGTTTCGTTTCAGTTTTACAGTATTAAACGGTGTAGTATTGCCCGTCGGATTCAGGGTTGTACTATTGTAATGTTAGGATCACGCAGAAAGGGGTGTAATCAACTGAATTCCTTCTAGTACATTGACAAAACAGCTTAAATAAAAATAAAAAGGTTATGTTAATATTTTTAAAAAGACACTTAATCACGTGAGCAGGACTTTTCCTTCTTTTGATGCTATTACAAGTAACGTTCTTATTTTTTTATTATTTATCTTTTTATCTATTTTCAAAAGAGTGTCCCGTGCATGTGGAGAATGAAAAAAGCAGAGTTATGCAAGATTTGTGTCGAGAATTGTCTAAAGTCCCGACTTTTTTTTTTGCTTTCAATTTAAAAAGAATGTAAATTTATGAGGTGAATTTATTCGACACAATATGATTCAACTAAAAAAATAAATAAAAGCTAACGTGAATTAAGATTAAAGTTAAGATGTTACTGTGGACCCTCGCCCCTTTTAAAAACCCTTGTTAAACATTGTGACAAATTTACATTCGTTGGAGGCCAGGCGCGAACGAACACCCAATAATTTTATTATACCATATTTCTTAAAACTGAAACATAATTATCACAGTATAGTTACGCAAATATATATGAAACGTCTTTGTTACATATGTGTCATATTTCCATGGAGTACAGGCGCGAACGAAGACCCCACAATTTTATTTTACCATCTCTATTTAAGTTGAAAAATACTTATCAAAGTATTCTTATGTACATCTATATCAAAAACCCTTGTAAACGTTTTTCTTTTCATTTTTTATTTCCATACTTTGGGGGCCAGCCGCGAACGCAGACCGCACAATTTTTATGAACTACCGTTCTGCCAGATCAAACATACCCATCCCTGATCCTCGATACATCTTCTGTCATTATATGGAATTAGTTTTGTAAAACAGTCAACCATATTGGAGCCTATTCGTAACTAGACACACACATACACATACGTTCAGCTTTATATTATATATATATATATATGTGTGTGTGTGTGTGTGTGTGTGTGTGTTTGTGTCGAAAACCTTGTAATCTATATGAAAAATAGTATTTTTTATATTTATTGTTAGTACTTCCTTGGCAAATAAGACATGTAATTTCTGCAATCGCTGAATCAACTTGCTTTGTCGAATTCTTTAGTTTTCTTCGGAATATTCAATTCTTTACTATAAAGTGTTTCTAGGAGAATTTAAAACCAAACTGTATATATATATATATATATATATATATATATATATATATATATATATATATATACTGGTCATCTTGGTCAACCTTCGAATACAAACTTCGTGCAGATCATCCACGTCTTAAGGTTTTCGGGAATCATGAGGTAGTCAGTTGCAAGATTGACATCATAGATTTATTTTCTCTAGAGACACTGACGATCTTTATGCAGGAACTTCTTTGTTTGGCCAATCAATCTGATGTGTTAACTCCCTTACTCCTTCCACAATAACTATAATACCTCACTGACTTCCAACCTTCCCTGGGATCTATTATGATACTCAAAACCTTATGTTAGATTCAAATTCAGTCTGAAGCAAAGGAATTTTTCTAAGTTAAAATCAGAACTTTCTTGCATATCGTTTTCCTAATAATGTATATATATATATATATATATATGTATATATATATATATATTATTTTAATTGGAATTCATTACAGAGATGAGTATTATTTATATTAATGTATTTATTGCGGACTATTATTCTCATCTTTATTGGTTGTTGTTTCACGACGTTTCGGTCAACTATTCCTCTGACTTTCGACAGCTGGTAACCGCGACGAGTAGGAACTTCGAATCTCCTAACTGCATTCTCAGCAATCACTGCCATCCAGGGTTGTTGTTGTCTCACCAGGTTTTGGCCAAGTAAGCCTCTGGCAGATTTGGAGTGTGACCGAAACCGCCATCCTCAGACAAGGATTATCTGGAACCGTAGAGATTCTACGTCTCTATCAACTGCGCCACGGGCCCCGAAGGGGGACCAAGGTTGGATTTTTTTATCTTATAAATCCACATTTATTTATTATCTGATCTTCCATGGTCGGGTCTGTACCGATTATATATATATATATATATATATATATATATATATATATATATATATATATAAATTTTAAAATGTAATTTCGAAGTTCGAATCTCACTAGATACATCCACTCTGATGAATACAAACACGTGCCAGTGGATAATTC
This sequence comes from Euprymna scolopes, assembly GCF_053919585.1. Lineage (NCBI taxonomy): Eukaryota > Metazoa > Mollusca > Cephalopoda > Sepiida > Sepiolidae > Euprymna > Euprymna scolopes. Next base: position 78,844,121 of record NC_136509.1, read on the forward strand.
GATTTTAAACATAAAACACAATATATATATATATATATATATATATATATATATATATATATATATATATATACCCTGTGGGGGTAAAAAAGAGCAAATTATTTCCAACTCGCATTTAGGTAAAAATGCACTTTCCTTAATAATTGAATTCATTCGAAACATATCACTAAAACCAAACCAAAACAATATATATATATATATATATATATATATATTTATATATATATATAATTGCAATTAAATTTACCAAAATGATGCAAGATGGTAAAATTAAAGTAAATTATAAATATTAAAAAAGTTAATATTTATAAAATGATCTCAGCCAGATAAAAAAGCTCGATAAAATCAAATAGAAAATAGAGAAAACAGTTTATAAAATATGTTAAAAAACACTTTGAAATGAGTTAAAAACATATTTAATCTGAAAAGATCAACTGAAATGTACAAGTCATCACTTAAAAAATGTCAGCAAGAGTTTTAAACGACACCAAAAGGAAAATAAATATAAATAAATAAGTAATAAATATATAGAAAATAAAGAATAAATAAATAAATACACAAATAAAATATAATATAATAAAAATAAAATATGCAATATAAAATAAAATAGGACAGGAATAAAAAAAAATTAAAAAAATTATATAAGGGAAGGGGATGGCCGGTATCTGCACATTCAGGAAAAAAAAGTAAATGCATATAGTAAAATGAAAGCGTGGGTAGATTGATATGTTAGACAGATAGGAAAGTTTAAAAATAAAACAAAAATGCAGATAAGAAACTGGCCATACAAAGAGATAAAGAATTAAAATAAAGGATTATTAAATTATAAAGTATTAAAAAGTATGTCGAAAAACGATAAAGTTAAAGAAACATCTTCATATCTATATAAAGGGTAAAAGCAATAACTATGTAATTTAAAAATTGCCAAAATGAAATTTGGACTTATGTTTACAGAAAGAGATCAGTTCATTTTTAGAATTTATTATATTGTTACTTTGAGGCAAAGTAATTATAGTTATAGCTTCGGTTGTGCAGAGGCAACATGATTTAGAGCCTGGAGTATAACACTTAACTTTTTTTTTATAATATTCTATTTGATTGAAAAGGGAGTATTATTAGAGTTAATGTTTTGAATTAAAGTTGTTATTATTAGAATTATGGTTGTTAAAAGAAGAAATGTAGTTTGATATTCTTTTCTTAATTAATATTGAAGTAGCGCCGATATATGTATGTACTTTATTAAAAGCTCGAGGTCTGGTATTAATATAAATTTGCTGATTTGTATTAGTTAAATAGTTTGAATTTACTTACTTTTTTCCTGAATTTGCAGATCCCGGCCATCCTCTCCCCTTATATAATTGTTCTTTTATTTATTTTTTTTATTCTCATCTTATTTTATTTTATTTTATATTTTATTTTTTATCATATTATATTGTATTTTTATTTATTTATTTATTCTTTATTTTCTATATATTTATTACTTATTTATTTATTTTCCTGTTAGTGTCGTTTAAAAACTCTTGCTGACATTTTTTTAAGTGATGACTTGTACATTTCAGTTGGCCTATATTATTTGGCCCTATATTTTTTTACGCCTTTAACATTTCCTGTCCGGGTCATTTTGACTTTTGTTTCCATTTATTTTATTTTTTATATTTAATTAATTATTTTTTCTCTTCTTTCTCTTCCCAGATCTTTCTTATTTATATTTATGTCTCGGAAATAGAGTGAAAAACACATCGTATTTTTCGTTTATTAATATTATTGGAATCTTTTCTTTTCCCCCCTTGTACACATTTTTGTGAATTATTCCATGGATTTCTGCCTTTGGATTATTATGGATCATCTTCTTCCATTTACGGGATCTCCTTGGATTTTACTTGTACAAATGGAAATTCTTTTAACTTTTTTGAAGTTTCACATTTGTATTTTACCGTCACTGGATTTTTTATCTTCCACCAGACTATCCATTCGTGTGTAATAACCCTTTTCTTTACCATATTCCCTCTGCTTCACTTTTTTTGTTGTTTTTAAGTAAGATCTTTGACTTACTTGTTGTTTCACCAAATACTTCTGCATGCAAAATCCGATCAAGCAATTTGCTACTTCCTACCCTCTGATGAGAAGGAAAGTATATCTTCGAGACTCTGCGGATTAAGGACTATCCATTTATCTAGTGTTTCCTTTTCAGATTAAATACGTTTTTAACTCATTTCAAAGTGTTTTTTTACATATTTTATTAACTGTTTGCTCATATATATATATATATATATATATATATATATATATATATATATATATATAGTTATATATTAGCAGGCCGCGCGGCATTGCCAGGTTATACAGTTCGTTTATAAATAATATTTTAATTAATGCAGATTTCTTATTTATTATCATACTAGTTGGGCGGCCGGCATAGACCAGTGGTAAAATACGCTTAAATATGATATTTTGATTAATTCAGATTTTGTATTTATATTATACTAGCATTAAGGCTCGGCATTGCCCGGGTGTTTGGAGGTGTATGTTTAACAAAACAAAAAGTGGTAGTAGGAAGGCAGGCTCGAACCCACAGGAAGGAGGAAAAGAACGGGGGAACACGTGACGTCTCTGCTGTTACGACCATCGTCAAACCGGGAGGGGCGTAGGTTTTAATCAAGGCTAGACAATCGGAAAGAGAGGATGAATTTAGAAAATATCAGCGAAAAAAGCGGTCCCGCCCTGTAGAAAAGTGCGCAGAAGAAGGTGAACAAATTATTATTTTTAGCCATTTTTTCGGTATTTTTCCTCTGAATGGTCGAGCTTCAAACGATACTGATCTTGTGGAAATCTTTCGCCTCCGTCGCAAGTTTTAGGTTGACATGCAAACATACACACATACATTTTTATATTGATAGCTCTAATTATCGACCCAAACTGATTAAAAATCTTGCCCTATCTCTGAATACCCCTTAGGAAAAATTTCAAATGTTTAGACCAGAAATTGTCTGCGTAATTTGATAGAGAACGCATAGGTTATATTTTTTAAAACTTTGACCCCTATTATTACCTTTAACATTTATTCTTTTGAGCTCAAATCAAGATATTAATTTAGATCCATGTCCAAGGAACCTATATCTAAAATTTGAAGTGTTTATACACAAAATTGGCAGAGGTGTTTCGTACAGTTCTTGTATATAAAATTTCGAGTCTGTAGAATTAAAATTTACAGAGTAAATGCGCAGTGAAATATACACAGACAGACACACATGCAGACAGGTACACAGACACGTTCGCCTTTATAGATACACTAACATACATTGGAAATGTATATTGAGCAAAAAAGAAAGTGGTATTTTTTTTCATTTGACCCCTATTATGACCCCTAAACATTTATTGTTTTTGGCTCAAATCAAGTTATTAAGTTAAATCTATGTCCAAGGAACCCATATCTAAAATTTCAAGTATGTAGACCAGATATTGGAGGAGGAGTTTGGTAGCGTTCTCAAAGGTCAAATCGTTGAACTTTGCCCCCTTAATCGCCAAATGTCTAGCCGAAAACCGATCATATCGATTTTCCCAAGTCTCAGTACCCTGTACATCAAATTTCGAGTATGTAGACAGAAAATTATCAGAGATTGGTCGAAGGAAAATGTACACAGACACAGACACACAGGCACACAGACATATACACGTTCACTTTTATAGATATATTAGCATTTAAGCCCGGCGTTGCCATGGTGTTTGGATGTGTAGGTTGAGCAAAAAAAAATAAATAAATAACGTGGTAGTAGGAAGGCAGGCTCGAACCCGTACCACAAAGAGGAACAGAACGGGGTAAAACCTAACGTTTATATCCTGTTACGACCACAACCAACCCGAAACGACATTTTTTTAAAATTTAGGCTAGACAATTTAAAGGAGAGGATAACTTTAAAAAATATCGGCGAAAAAAGTGATTCCCCCTGTAGAAAAAGTGCCTAGTTGAAGGGGAAGATATTAGTGTTTTTTGCCAATTTTTCGATATTTGTCGTATGAATGATTGAACTTTAAAACAATTCTGATCTTGGTAAAATTCGATAATCGCCAAAATTCTGGCCCAAAACCAATCACTTCGATTTTCCCCAATCTCAGTACCCTGTATATCAAATTTCGAGTCTGTAGAGTTATTGCGTAGAGAAATGCACACAGACACACAGATACACAGATACACAGACACTGTCACTTATATATATATATATATATATATATATATATATATATATATATATATATATATATATATATATATATAAAAGTGAAAACTAGGCACTTATATATATATATATATATATATATAAGTGAATGTGTCTGTGTGTCTGTGTGTATGTGAGTTTTTCCCTACGCAATAACTCTGTCAATTTTTCGTTTACAGACTCGAAATTTGATATACAGGGTACTATCTATCTATATATCTATCTATCTATCTATCTATCTATCTATCTATCTCTCTATCTCTCTCTCTCTCTCTCTCTCTATATATATATATATATATATATATATATATATATATATATATATATATATATATATATATATATAGATAGATAGATAGATAGATAGATTATATTGAACCCAGAGAATAGAAACCAAAGCTTTTAGCTTTCTATTATTTTTTGCCTCATCTGTTAATCACTGTGTTATGAAGAAATGTTTTCTGCAAGGTAAACATTTAAAGATGAAACAATAGCTACTAGGTAACGCATGCATATTCCTTATGCTGGCGTCCGACCGTCACCTGGAAAACATAATTTTTGGAAATGTTCACACTTTTTTACAATTTTTCCTAGGATAAAACCTTAATATAATGTTTCACATGGGTTCAAATACTTTATATATGAAGGCTCATGTCTGTAGACAAAAAAAGTCTACAAGGAGTTTGGTAGGTAAGTTTTTAAAACAAAAGTATATACGCATACATAAATATATAGAGAAACAGGTTTGTGTTAACTATAACATTTTACTTAAGTCTTACGTTAGTAGACATCATATATTATATTTGCATTAATATAATTTTTACGTCATAGTTAACTAAAGATGATCAACCAATAAGAAACCTGAAAAAAAAAACTAACAGGGAATTAATTAAAAGAAATGTTTTAATAATATGCAAATTAAGTAGATCTTTTGCAGATGAATTCAGTTCTACGACCCATATATAACAAAGTTGTATTTTCTTTTTAAATACAGTGAAAAAACAGTTTTGAATAGAAACTAAATACAACAATTTGTAGGAGTATATATATGGGAGAGGGAGGGCGTGTACTGTGTATATCTTCAGGATATAAAATCTCCTAATCTATTTTTGTCTCTCTTCTTATAAAGACTGAACACGATGTCTGCAGTAAGGGACACACACCAGTCCCCGAATTAATTAAGTGCAGCATACCTGAAATAAAAGGGTACAAACACTGCTCATCCGTTAAACACGTTTTCTGTCGGAAAACAACAGACTGAAATGCGGCTGCTGTGTCACCGTTCGTATTTTCGCTCACGAAAGCGATTAACAAACCCAAATGCTTGAAATTGTTTTCATTTCTATAAGGAATTACATTCGACAAGCCATTATGCCTAAGAAGAAGATATTTAAAATACGCCCACGAGATACGAAAGTGTGAAGCAATATTTTTGGCTTGTAAGAAACTAGTTTTAGAGTTTTAAGAGTTAACCTCTTCTTTTTTTTTTCTGAATACTATTTTCACTTACTCGCATCATATATATATATATATATATATATATATATATATATATATATATATATATATATATATGTATGTATATATAGTGAGTTATGAAATATATATGATGATTAAGCTACACTGAATATTCCGCGTTTCATCCACTCTAGGACTCTTCAGGCTTATGCGCGAATTTTATGGTTGTTTGTTGTTTTTATATACGTCTCTTCTATTGAGATTGTAGTTTGCCAATCAGCGTTCTAGTATCCACCGCATATCAGCCAATGAGCATGCATTTATCAGACAAATGCCTATTAAACCTCTGGTTGACCTGTTCCTTTGTATATATATATATATATATGTGTGTGTGTGTGCACATATATATGCACATATATATACATATATATATATACACATACATATATGTGTGATCGTTTATGTGTATTAATGTTTATTTAATTTATTTATTTGTTTATTTTCTATTGTTTTTTTTTTGTTTTAAAACTACTTTGTATCGCTATCCTAGAGTAAATTTTATCTTCTGAACACGGTTGTTTGCTGTTTCTCTTCTACAGATGTCGGGGTTCTTTAGAGTACAGGATAGCAAATTTTTCATGAAGGTATAATCTACATGTGTTGTCTAGGTCCCAACACGTGGTAGCTTGTCTTATTATTTTCAATTCGACTACCGGCGAATGTCCGCTTTCCTTGCGTTCCCAGTATTTATTTGCTAGCGTTGTTTTCATACGTTGTTTGTTATTGTTGAATGTCTTTTTGTGGTCATAATATCGAGTTTTGAAATCTAAGGGAGTCATACCTACGTAATATGTCTTGTTATTCGGGTTTTCTTTCGCAAATATTGTTGCCTGGTAAACTAGGCTTTTGGTTAGACATTTATTTTTAAGTGGGCAAAGTGAGCGGTGTCTACAGTTACATCAATCTTGTTCGTTGTAAGTCTTTTTATATATAGTATGGTTGTTCTTGCCCGGGGTTGGTTTATTATTATTATTATTATTATTATTATTATTATTATTATTATTATTATTATTATTATTATTTCTGCTAGTGTTAGTTTTATTTTTGTCATATTGTATACTTTTTATTGTTTGTTTGCTTGTTGTTTACATTGTTTTTATTTAATATTTTGTTATTATGTGCTTTAATTATCATCTCTAAATTGTCGAAACAACTGTAGAATAACTTTAAGGAATTTTTATTGAAGATTTTATGTAAGGGGTTTGTTGCGGGAAAGTGTTTTTCAATAGGATCTAGAAATTTCTTGCCAAGTTTTGTTTTTAACTTTTTATTGTATGGGGCCGTATACCAAATTATAGTTCTTTTTCTTCTATTTTTAATTTTATTATATTTATTGGTGTTTTGTTGCTTATATTAAATATCGATATTTTTGTATCCACTATTTTTATTTTTATGGCTGTTTCATGGATATTAGCTGAGCTGTTAAATGCATTGTCATCGCTTGAGTTATTACTGAGTCTACTTACGGTCGAGTTAGGAATGTGTTTAATAATTGATGGTGGGTGATTGGACTAAGTGTTTACGTATATTGGATTAGCGTTATCTTATAAGTAGGGTTCATATGTGTTTTTATCTAAGTTTAACGTGACGTCCAGGAAGGTTGTTATTTTCATGTTAGCTGATACGTCTACTTTTAGGCCTAATATTTTCATTTCCTTGTGTATGGTTTTCTTAAAGTTATCTCCCTTGACTTTGTTGGAGTTTTTTTATTATAGCTAGTCCGTCATCTCTATATAGGCCGATATCCGAAGTATCAAATATGCTTTTGAGGGTATATAGAATGAATAATCCAACAATATCTGATGCCTCTACAGAATGCCTAGCACCCATCGCCAAATCAAATCGAATGAGTTTTTCATTTTATTTTTTATCCATTGGTTATTGCTATTTATTAGAACTGATTTTCTACATTTTTTAATGATGTTGATTTCTTCCGAGGATATATCAGTGTATGCCTCGCCAAATTTTAGGGCAATATTAAAAAGTTCTTCGGATATCGAGGGATAAAAGTCTATGATGCCTAACTGTATAAACGTAAATTTATCCTTGTTTTCTATATTTTTAAACCAGGTGATTGCTTCGGCAGTATTTGCCCACTGTTTTAATTCTAGGTCTTGTATAATTTGTTTGTTTACTCTAGAAAGTATTGTTTTGCTAATTCTACCTATTTCTGGTTTAGTTGGATTCATCAAGCGGGTCCTGGGATTATTATTAAAATCCCATTTGCGGTCTTTAAGCAGAATTTATGTCTCTTTATGTTTTAATTTGCCAAATTAATCGCTAATTTTGAATTTATCGGTAATTTGATTACTTTCAGTATTTATTATATCTATGTAGTCGCATTCGTTTGTGTCTAGTTTTTTATAGTTTTTGTAATGTTTTCTATGATTAGTTTTTTATATTCTTGTTTATCTATTTTATAAAAGTTTCTAGTTTTATCTGCTTTTACAGAGATTTTATTAGAGTTGTTTATGTTTCTAACGATTTTGTGTCGTTTTCGTTGGAAATTGTTAGGTTGATAGTGGAATTCTAAGTTTTTAATTACGTGTAAAAGGTCATTTTCAAAGTTTATCAAAAGGTCTACTGTTTTCGCATTTTAAAGGGGTTTCCACAATCTACTGAAAACAAGCCATGTAGCAATTAGGAGAACATGGGTTAGTAGAATTAGAATCTTAAAAGTAGAGGTTTACAGCGAGATTTTTGTTCACATTAAGTTTTTACTGATGTTTCTTTCTTAGTTGTAATATATTGGTGTTTGATTATGCAAATAAGCTGGGAATATTAGACTATTAGACTGTTTTAAATATATGTGATTGGAAGCAGAAATTGAAAGTTACAGAAGATCCCTGCAGAGCCCTTTCAATGCGTGATATGGCATTGCAGTTGTTCTAATATTAAACAATTGTTGCTATAATAGCCGCTCTGATTACTTTAACACGTAGCAGCCGATATATATCATCGTCTTCAATCGGTATTGAGATTTACAGGGGTCTTGCATGTTCTTCCGTTGTGTTTTAATATCTATATTCGTTGTTTCCACTTCATTTTAGTTGTACTATTTTTTTTTCCATCAAGGGTTTATTGGATCACTTGTTTTGTGTGGTTTTGTTTTAAAAAATCACCACTTATCAAGGCCCGGAGGCCACTCGAGGAAAAGGCTTAATCAGTATACATTAGTCAATGGAATTATTGCGTAGTATTCATAAGTAGTGAACATTTTGTAAATTGGATTATTTAGGAGGACGGTTCATCGAGAACTTGTTTACATTGGGCTTGAAGACAATCAAATTTTTGTCAGCTGGAAAGAAGGCAAACAGTAGAGAATTCCACAGGTGTTCAGTTCGAAGAAAGAAATTTTGTTCATGGAATCTACGTTTAGGTTTAGGCAGAGATAAAGCCTGTGGGGAAGTATTGCTAGTGGTTTGGGCGAGACGAGTATTTTTCTGTGAAAGTTTTGCGATGGGGTTCATAGATTGAAGCTCAGAAGAGCACTTGACATGACAATAGCTATAAAGCAAAGGCAGGAGCTTGTTTAGCAATTATCTATGTGGCCAATCTTAAGGCATGACCCAACTAGATTAGTTCTATCTCTCCATTTACAACTTAGATGATTTTAAAGTCATTTTTTATCAACGCATCTTAGGTCTTCTATCGTCTCATTTTGAGCTGCAAAATGTCACTTCTTTATAGCAGTGTTTTCAAGACGTTGCTGTTGTAGAATTTCAGTTTAGATCTGAATATAATGTTTGTTTTATTGTTAATGTCTTGGAGGGCTGATTAAATACTTCTGGGGTGGAGTCTTGTCCATCCTGCAACGCATACGGCCTTTTTTTGTTTATTGATTTTTCTCATAAGATAAAGTTGTCAATTACAACTATTATTCTTTGGTCGATAAAGATGTTTGGATGTGGCCGATGTGTCCAAGTTAGCTTACTTTGCCTTATATTAGTACTGATATAGAGACCAACGTTATCTGTTTCAGATTTGACCTTGCTTATCAATACCTTGTGCGTCATTCGTATTCATTGCTAGTGCGGCAATATAGTGTACAAAGTCTAGGTTAGAAAGTTGAGGCTAGTTACGTTATACGTCGGTTAAGGGTTGCATTTGAAATAACAACTCAATTTCTATGGCAAGGTGTAATGGCACTTGCAAATATCCTTGATGGTCACTTGAAACCGGTCGCTGAAATAATGTATTTTGCATACTTTTTTTTAGTTTGAAAAATATGCTTGCTTCATTGTCGTGGATGCTTTTCTTTCGGACAACAATACTTGCACAATATTTTCTAGAGCGATGAAAGTGGATAAATAGCAACAGAAAAAAAAATATATAACTGATAACAATAGGGTTATGAAATTATATGTGTTTCTCAATTAAAAGACACAGCGTCATACTTTGTTCTGCTCTAAAAAACAATTTGCAAAAATATTTTCACACAAGCAATCAGTAAACATATATAACCTTATGTATATTTTAGCCGTTTTCGAAGATATTTAATCTGCTGCGTCCAACCAGAGTAACTTAAGTGAAATGACAAGACATAATCGAAGCATCTTTTCTTTAAAAAATACAAGGTTCATTCAGTAATGTAGTATAATTTCTAAATACAATATTTCTAAGGAGCATGGTGCCAAAACACTTTTCGTTTTTAGATACTTTGGCGTAGTTACTTGCTTTGGTATTAACTATATTATATCAATATAGTTTTCTTTTGCTATTGTCGAAGACGGCATTGTAAATGTGCATAATTTGGAACATAACATTATTTTTAGAAAAGGGAGAAAATGGGATATATATATATATATATATATATATATATATATATATATATATATATAACTACATTATATATATATATATGTCAGTCAAAGCGTCTGTCTGCCTGTCTGACTTTGTCTGTGTGTATACATTTCCCTACAAAACCACTATGTGAATCTTTAAGTCTACAGACATGAGATTTTACAAAAGGCGTATTGAGATTTGAGAAAATCTTTTTAATCGGTTTTCGGCAAGACATCTAGCATTGAAAGCAGTCAGAGTTCAACAATTTTACCTTTGAAAACTATGCCAAACTCCACTGCCAAATTTTGGGTCTAAACACATGAAATGTTTAAGGAAAGGAACTTGAACTTGAATCAAACTTTTGAAATCGGTTTTAGCCTAAACCAATAAATGTTTAGAGGTCACACTTGGGGTCAAATTAAAAAAAAAAACTTTACTTTTGCGGCCTCTACCAAATTGCTCAGACAATTTTTGCTCTAAATATATATATTCCCGTGTGCTATAATGGTTTCACTTTGAAATTCTACCTACTTGTGCAGAACGGAGGAATTATGGATAAATATTATTCAGCTTAATAGAAAAATAAAACCAATCGTATAATAAAAAATATAACATTATTAATTAATTTATTAACGGTATATGCTTTTTCAAGTCATGCTAATTAGTTACGCATTCTGTAGTCGCTCGCATACTCATGTCGTGAAACATTAAGGACTTCGTTTTACTATTTGTTTTAAATTGCAAAAGACGCTTTTAATCTCAATATCAGAGTAAGAAAAAGAACTCAATGTCAGAGGTATATAGACAACTACGAGGTTTTCTCGACATTACCAGATATTAAACGCAATGTTAAATTCTTTCTGAAAATAAAATAAAAATAACAGAAAGAAACTGACACGTGCATGCGAGTATTATGTTTTTTCTTAAACTGTTCACTTCTTATATGTAAAAAAATATATACTCAAACTGAGATCGAAAACAAAACCTAAAGAAGCCAACCATTAGGCCAGTTTGCCACGTACTTTAAAATGTTGTAAAACCCACTTATTTTTAATATTAAAAAGATGTCATGAGACCGATTCGTGCATGCAGAGTCCTGAAACATTTGACACACAAATAAAAATCCGAATATCCTAAGTATAATTTTTCAATTTGGACCCATTAGTAATCGTTTTCACCACATGGAAATTGATTAAAATTTTCCACGTTTCTAAATATACTACACACCAAATTTCAACTCAAATATTCGTTGAGTGGATAGGTTGAGAGTTGTGTTCACACACACACACACACACAACAACAACAACAACAACGTTTATAGACATTGAAACTAGAAGATGTACCCTGCTTTTTCTGCTATTAACTGTAATGTTTCATCCACAATAAAATTGAAGTAAAACAACAGAAAGTATCTGAAACATTTGCATGTGAACATTACGTTTTTTTTTTCTAAACTATTCACTTTTTTTAAGTAAAAAAAATACTTGAGCTGTAATCGAAACCAAAATCTAAAACCGTTGGTCAAGTGCGATAACCATTTGGCCATTTTGCAACGTTCTTTACAAAATGTTTCGAAACCTACTTACTCTTAAACTCCTACTTAGCTATCACGTGCACGATTCACGTATATGCAATCGTGAAACAGTTGAAAAACACCAGATGACTCACCTAGTAATTGTTCAATTTTGACCTCTTAACATTCCTTTTTAATCCGGAACCGAAACCGATTAAAAATGTTTTCCACCTGTCTGAATACAGTACATAGAAAGTTTCGTTTAGTATATAGATGGACTATTTTCCTTACATAGAGACATTCCGTTTTTTTAGATATATAGACATCAATGTGTTTCTTTCAAGTTACTCTTATTTTTCTTACGTTTACCTCTTTTTATTCCAGTCATTATATTTTATCTGATCTTCCTATTTTAATATAAATATTTCCTGTGTTTATGTATTCTATTGTATTTTTTCTTATATGTTTATTATGGGTCTTATATATTTTATTGCGCTTTTTTTCCGAAACTTAATTATTTTGATATTTTTTTTTTCATATTTCGCTATTGTTGAACATTTTAAAGGCAATTAACGCAATTTATTTTATTTGTTTTTCAAATAGAATAAAGAGCTCAGAACCCATAGCATCCTGTCAGAATTACACTCATATGACTAGAAAAAATATGGGATAACTTTGGTAATTGTGTATGAAAATAAATATATAGTACACGGATGAAATACCGAACAGATTCAATAAGTATTCGGAGCATTTTACTAAAACATGTACGACTAAAAATGATGTAGGATCATTATACGGAAAAATTGCTACGACTTCCGATTAAAGCAACTTTGACGTAGGCAATCGACTGGGTCCATCAACGTAAAATATCATAAAACAATCTTGTAATAAACAATAAAACGAATTTACTCTGAAGTTTCGAGCGGTTATTTTTTTAATTCCATATTTAAAAAGATATTTACTAAAAAATACACTCGATTTTTATCAAATACACGACAGACTCAAACATTTGTTTCAACACAGTGCTAGTTTATTTTATTTTTTATTTTTTATTATAAATAAATTATTAAACAGATAACTAAAAATAAACGAGCTTATTTCTTTATTATTGAAATAAAGACAAAACCAATTTAATCAGTCATAACTTTCAGCCGAGAGTTTTTTTTTAATTTAACAAGTGATCTTCTTTTATCATTTTAATTTTGTAACGCAAAACCAACGTAAGACCAGAAAAAGCTTTTTAAAAAGCAGAATAAAGCTCTGAAGACTGCACCAATGTTTCCAATCTTGTGTGCCTCTTTAAGGGAAGTAGTTTTCCCCACATTTAAAACATTAGTACCTAACTGCTCTCGTAGGGAGACAAGTAAATAAGTATTATTTTTTAGAAAATTATTTTCTGTTTTTTTTTTCTTTTTCTGATTTTAATAATATTGCATGAAAATCCGTTTTATGATAACGTGACTCTGGTTCATTTCTCAAAAACAAAAAATAAATTACACGCCATGCAAGGGCTATTTATTCCGAAACTCGTCCTTAACATGGGGAGGTTGAAAATTAGAATATGTATTTCAGAATTAAAACCCCTAACCTCCTTATGTAAAGAAGGGTTTTCGGGGCAACCCCCTAACATCTCCGTTTTAAGAACAGATTTCGGAATAATCATCCTTATCAAGTTAGACAAGCAGCACATATTGACAAAATAAAAGTAAAGGAAATATCAACTACTGCTAGTTTTTTTTTTTTGTTTGTTTTTAAGTAAACTGGAGCAAAAAGGTTAAACCAAATTTAAATAAAGCCAAGTAATTTCTTTTTAACTTTGATTAAAAACACACACTATATTCTTAAACTTTGAAACGAAAATTCATAACAAAATTTGAAATATCTCGCAACACATAAATAGTTGTATTTCTATTTCTATTGTTTTGTTTACTTTCTGGCTGAAGAAAACATACTTTTTAAAAAATGTCGGGGTTTTTTTTTCGCAAATATCTTTAGGTATAAAGCTACAAAGATATTTGCCAAAAATAGTTTGTACCGAAACTTGAGTAAATTCGTTTTATTATTTACTAGCATTTCAGCCCGGCGTTGCCCGGGTGTTTTGAGGTGTATTTTGAGCAAAACAAAAATAAAACGGTCATTTTTTTAAAAAACTTTTACCCTTATTATTACCCCTAAAAATTTATTGTTTAGGGCTAAAATAAAGTTATTAATTTAGACTCATGTCCAAGAAATCTATATCTAAAATTTCACGTGTTTAGACCCAAAATTATAGGAGGAGTTTGGTAGAGATCTCAAAGGTAAAATAGTTGAACTTTGACCCCTTAATCGCCAAATTTCTGTCCGAAAACCAATCATATAGATGTTTCCAAATCTCAGTACCCTGTATATCAAATTTTGATTCTGTAGGCTTAAAATTGACAGAGTTATTGCGTAGAGAAATTTACACAGACACACACACATACACACACACTTATATATATATATATATATATATATATATATATATATTACTAACTACAAACACAAGATTTTTTGCGTTGAGGAACTAAGTAAATCATCCGTGTCGAACCTGCTTTCACAAATTAATCCTTAGCGACAGAGACATTTATTTTTTTCAATACAGTGTGTCAAATAATTGTCGCAGGCTTTAATTAGGGGTATATAAAATCGTGTTTAATATTTAGTCGTGCCTAATTAGTCCAAGTAAGCTACGGCAATCTAAATCAATAACATTGTTTATATTTTCTAAAAGATTTTAACGAAAAAAAAAACTGTACACACGTCGAACAGGGAATTGAAAAAATAATATTTTAAAAAAATATTTTGTAAATAGCTTTTTTTTATATGAATCTAATAATGTATTTGCCCAAAATAACCTTTCGACTGAAATTTGTAAATATGTTTATTGTTTATTTTCATAATAAAACAAATTTTCACGGTAGTTTGCGCTGACAAATCCATTAGCAATTCGTGTAAAAGTTGCTATTATAGCAAAATAACTGTATGAGCAAATATTCGTACATAATTATTCGTACAATTTTAGTAAACCCAATTATGTACGATCAAAATCCGGCACGAGTAAATCTTCGATTCGGCTCCTGCTTATTCAAACAACTTTACACGGTGTTTCTATATGATCAATTTTACACGTTTCTATATGAGCAATTTTACACGTTTCTATATGAGCAACTTTATACGTTGTTTCGATATGAGCAGACAGTCGCACAATGATCAGGAATAATGTTGGTCGTACATATTTTGTAAAATCAAACATTCGGAAATTAATTAAAAATTAAAATAATTAATATAATTTTTTTTGTCTCTACCAAAAGACAAACGGGATATCGAAACATAACGTGCATAGGTCAAGACACTATTATTACATAGAACGAATTTAACCAGGGTTTTTTTTTTCTAAAATACATTTATGCGAGCATTTCGCTGTAATCCGTCTTACTTAGAATTAGATTAGTACAATTCTAAACGCGAGAAGCAAAATAGCTTACATGTAAGAGAGTGGGCAGCATCCTCTGAACCAATTAAATTTCTATTCATTCTTATTAAGAATAAATAGATACGCACAGTGTTCCTTTTCGTTATTACAGCATCGTACTATTTGTCAGGAGGCGCGCGCAACTTCCATAGACATTACGTGAATATTTCGTTTATTTGCTAACTTCGATATCCATGTCGCCACGCATCATTTAAAAACGTTTTTGTTTTTGTAATTCAATACTGAACTTTACTTGGTGTTACATTGTTGCTGCTGCACTTATCTTCAGTCAGTACTCCTTTATTTACCACTAACATTTTAGCCGGCGTTGTCCGTGGTGTTTGGAGGTGTATGTTACGCAAAAAAAAAAAAGAAAAAAGCCGTCAATTTTTTTTTTTAAGGTTGACCTCTATTATTCCTCCCTAGCATTTATTTTTTGGGCTCAAATCAAGTGATTGAGTTAGACCGATGACTAAGTAACCTATATCTAAAATTCCAAGTGTTTAGACCCAAAATTGTCGGAGGAGTTCTCAAAGGGCAAATCGTTGAACTTTGACCCTTTAACAAACAAATTTATAGCCGAAAATCGATCCCAACGACTTTCCCAAATCTCAGTACCCTGTATATCAAATTTAGAGTCTGGTTTCGGGTAACAGAAAAATGGTCTAGCATTTCCATACATAGCAGAGTTGTTTTCTCTCCCTTCGACCCAACCCCGGTAAGTTCAACACTTCCAAATGTGTGTATATATATATATATATATATATATATATATATATATATATATATATATATATATATATATATTATTTATCACGCATATTTTCTTGAATAATACATTGTTATTATATTATAGCAGTTCTTATGTTTTTTTTATTTTCGTTTTTCGTTTCATTTTCTCGTTGTTTCTGCTTTAATTGTTTTGTTTTTTTTTGTATTTTTTGTTCTATAATATTATTTCTTTTCGGTTATCGTTTACTTTTTTTTAGCCTCTTTTTCATATATTTTAAAATTAATGTTTATATCATGCGTCCATTGTACCGATTATAATTCTATTAGAATTGTTGCTGTTTTCCTCTACAGATTCTGAATATCGCGAGCGATTTTATCGCTTGATTTGTGATATTTAACAGCAACAACATTATGTATGCTGAACCGCGATTGGATGAGCCTCATTAACTACGTTATGATGCGTGCAAATAGGAAATCACGCGATTATGCTCAGATAGAAAACGCTTCCCCAAGCGCATGTGGCAGTGTGTATATATATATATATATATATATATATATATATATATATATATATATATATACGTGCGTGTTTGATTGTATTCATTTATCTATATAATACATATACGTGTCCGCTCATCCGTAAACCATAATAACTACATAAAAAATAAGATAAAATAAAATCGTTTAATTGTTAATTGTATATATAAATAGGCACTTACATTTTTTCTTCTGTACTTTACTCTCCAGCATAAACACACCGACACCGACACCCACAGATATATATATATATATATATATATATATATATATATATATATACATTTACACACACATATACACACAGATATATATATATATACATATATATATATATATATATATATATATATATATTATGGCAGTAGAGTTTAGTTTCCTAGAAGTACATCCATTGAAACAACATGTGTCTACCAAAAAGTAGGCAATGAGTAAACAGAGCAGGTATATTAAATTTATCCATGCAAACATTGATGGCTACATATGTGCATACATGTTTCGGTAATCACACGTTATTGGGGAGATTACGTCTTCATGCCAATAATTTCTCTCTCAATCTACGTATATATATATATATATATATATATATATATATATATATATATATATGAGCAAATAGTACATAAAACATGTTACACACACTTTGAAAGAGAGTTAAAAACATATTTGATCTGTAAAGGAAACACTTAATAAGTGGATAGTCCTTAATCCACGGAGTTTCGAAGAAATACTTTCCTTCTCATCAGAGTGTAGGAATTAGCAAAAGCGGGTTAGGATTTTGCATACAAAAGTATTTGATGAAACTGCAAGTAAGTCAAAGAACTTACTTGATAACAAAAAGTGGAACTGACGGAATATGGTGAAGAAAAGGGTGATTTTTTTTCTGAATAGATAGTCTGGTGAAAGGTAAAGTATCCAATGACGGTAAACTCCAAAAATCTAAATCCAAGAAAGTTAATCAAATTTCCATTCCCACAAGTAAAATCCAAGGAAATCGCGTAATTTGAAGATAGTCCAAAATAATCCAAAAGGCCGGTGTCCGTGGAATAATTCGCAAATATATACATTGACAGGGGATAAATTCCAATAATATTAATAAAAGAAAAATAAGATATGCATTTGACAAGATCATATTAAAAGACGCGAAAAATATAGGGCAAAGAAAGAGGTCAACTGAAATGTACACGTTATTACTTTATTAAAAAATGCCACTAAATGGAAAAAGTAAATAAATTAATTATTTAATAAATAAAAAAAATAAAATAAATAAAACCATTAAGGGGAGAGGATGGCCGGTATCACCAAATTCCAGATAAAACAAGTAAGTATGTAAGTAAATGCATATATTAAAATATGAGTAAATATACATACAGGATATGAATGTGTAGGTAGATTGATGTATTTGATTGGACTATTTCAAGACTAAAACGGAAATTGCAGATATATATATATATATATGTATATATATATATGTATATATATATATATATATATATATATATATAAATTATATTACAATAATTATTTTTAATACCTACAGACGATAGTGTTTATTCTTTTCGGGAATTTTCAATGCAGGATGACTCGATTACAACAGGTCGTGAGATTCGATCCCAGCCAGAAAGCCATCGCTTACTGCATTAGCAAGTGAAAAACCTCACGGAAAATCCCGACTTCGAATAATATCGATGAGGTTTTACCATTTATTTTTAAATGTCGTAACATCCGGCCATTGTGTTCAAATGATTACGCATTTATATATATATATATATATATATATATATATATATATATATATATATATATATATATATATATATATATATATATATATATATATATATCTGTGTGTGTCTGTGTGTGTAAGTATACGTATATTTATATATGCATATATATATATGTATATATATGCATATATCTATGTATACGTATATATGTGTATATATATACGTATATATGCATATATGTAGGTATATGTATATATGTATATATATATGCATATATATATATATTACATTTAATGTAAGGTATCATTTATAACGGTCTGTTTAATTTCTATTTAAAAAAATATTTGGTTTTTCTCATAACAAGGATGTAATTTTATTATGCTGTCATTATCAAGGGGCACGTAACAATTTAGTTACCCGTTACTCTACCCGACAATGAGATATATAATTACGTATAATATTACATCACAAAGCGACTACCGATGTTTAAGTTCATTAAATAATACAATTGATATAAAGATATTCTGCTTGGTATACTGAAATTCCTTTTTTTTAATGTTAAATGAGTTCGCAACATTATATGTTTTTAATAGAAATGTAACACTCTGTATTGTTTGACATTAATATTGTTTTACAATGCTTTATATTCTGTTGCAGAATTATATCAATATATCTCTTTGTTAAACATTTCTGAATCTTGCTCTTTATATCTTGTAGAAAAATAGATATTTTTGCAGAGTGAAAATTATATTAGTTTGACTTCCCTTTACAAAGCTAGTGACAATCGTTACAATTGGCAGGTTTTACACGATTAATTTCCTTCACATATATCATTATATGTTGTGTATTCTAGAGTAAACAAAACAGTCAACCTTCATGACCACACAGTAACTCGAACAAACAGATGTATCTCAAGACGCATATAAGAAAATGTTTTTTGTTAAACTACTCTCTACCAGAGCAACGCCTCGCCGGGTGTATATATATATATATATATATATATATATATATATATATATATATATATATATATATATATGCATGTATGCATGTATGTATATATGTATAAAAGGTGCCTTCCTAACGTTTTTAAACCTGTCATTTAGGCATTTAACACTATCGAAAACACTTGAAAACTCAGTATTATATTACTATATATGTTCTGAGATGAGTAAACATATTTTAAATGATTTCAGCTTCAAATGAACAGCAGAAACACGGATTAAAATACATCGCACTAAAGCCTGCTTGTCACAGATGACATTTTTGAGAATCATGCAAGAATTTCTGTTTTAAACTTGGAAAAATACAACAGAAATATATGGAATTTTTCGGACTGGTTTTGGAACCCTCTTGCATGAACTGTGCATGATTTTTTTTGAGTGGCATAAGAGATTCAAGAAAGACAGGGACTTTGTAAAGAGTGATGATAACAGTGGGATGAGTAACGAAAGCAAAGATCTCAAAAGTGGTTGTCCTTATAAAACAATCATGAATAAGGACCGTCGTGTGTCTATAGAGACAACAAGTGTACAGTTGGATGCCAGTGTAGGAACTGTGCTCATAATTATTCGCAATTAACTGAACAAGCGGAAGATTTGCGCGAAGTTTTTCCGAAGTGTACCCCATCTTTGTCACAGACGATTTGACAAAAATGAGAATCAAAACAGTTCCTCGCCCTTGTAATAGGCTATACCTTTCTCACTGAGACATGTGTTTATCCATTTAGATTAAAGTAAACCTTAGACTCTGCCGTTATGAGACAATGAAGGAAATGCAAATGGCTGTTGTCAAGGGGCATTGCCACGTTAACACATGAGGACTTTAATGGGCCCTTCCAGAGGTTGTTGGAACTATATAATAATAGCATTGCATCGGAGGAGAATACTTCGAAGGTGACTGGAGTTTAATATGAGTTCTATCAATAAAAATGCCTATACGAAAAAAGTATGTAAACATATTTGAGCAACCTTGTAAATATACAGAGTAGAACGATAAATGTGTTGCACGACCTCAAAAAATACTACAGTTTTATATTAAAACTTTTATTGAAAATAATTAATTTACGTAACTTAGAAGTAGAGCTAAGCTGAAGTAGTGAAAATGTGGTAACGCTGACATCTAGTCAACATAGAAGCCTTCAGGTCCAATCGATGCATTTTGAGGATGTTACACATGGCCCTGTTATCATAAGCTGTTATTATAACTTGGATCGGTAGAGAGCATGAGTTGTACCACGACGCATCTCCGATGTCGCTCATTAAAAAGTGTGTAACTTTCAGACATGATAGAAGGTTCCTATAGCCCCTGGGATGTGTACAAACTAGCCTACTAGTAGATGTTCTGCAACAAAACAAAACAAAAAAACGGATTTTATCAAACAGAAATGGAATGATTTCGTCTTTTCTAGGGAGTATATATATATATATATATATATATATATATATATATAAAGCCGGCCACACATAGTACTGTTTATATATTATATAATAATGTTTTATATAATATAGTACTGTTTATATATAATATAATAATTGCATGTCTATATATGTGTGTGTGTATATGTATACGTATATATAATGTAGTAGCGTTCGTGTGTCTGTGTGTATAACTACCAATGACCAAAGAAATGTAAAGACCAGATGTGTGTACACCTCTCCTGGTCAAGAAATATTAATGTCCCATGTTAGGATACTTCTGTCAAAGGAGACATTATACTGTATACGGCCTTTCAATATATAGCATTCTTCAAACCACATTTACATTATGGAGTTACGGTCATTAACATATCACATTAAATTAAATCTATTTAACTAATTACCTCGATGGCATTACTTATTCGACATAATAGCTTTGTTTCAACTGTACTAATTAAAACAAAATTAATTATTTAGTTTATTTAAATTTCAAGTTATATTTGATTTAACTGATTTTATCTGAAACTGTTTTATGTTCAAACCAAAACCCAGAAAACCAAAAGGGGAAATCACTGTGATATTTTAATTGAAACCTGGCACGTTATTACATATTTGTTTTCATTTCGAAATATTATTCTAAGCTGAATTATTATTTTTATTTTTAATTCGGAGGAGATTTTAATTTTTAAGTAACCTTTTTTTATGTGTTAGAGAAAAATAATTAAAACAAATGTCCTCATTTATTTGCATCCTCACGAGGGCAGAGCTAGTCAGAGACACATGTGAACAAAATCCCTCAACCTCTTCTCTTTTTGTTTAATCGGGGTTGCGCAGTATTTATTATAATAATTATACCATAGCAAGTAATTTCCTGCGAAACAGATTTTCTTTATAATTTATTTAATATCGTAAATTAAAAAAGCTCAATTTTTACGACGTGACCCAGCGTCGTTTAACCCATAGAAAAAAATGGCCAATGTCAAGTTTCTTTCCAACTCGCCCCAACACTTTAAAATTACAACTTTTAATGGTTTTCGATGGTGCTGAAAACGAATATCACATTTAAATTTGGGGCACATAAATAGTTTTTATGATATGAAAAAATATTTTTTTCAAAAAGTGGGGGATCACTTTCCCATACAAATTTAACGTAAAATGGGCACCCACTTCCTAACCACCTAATAATTTATTCATATCATTAAATAAATTTAACTGTGACATTCGTTCTCAGCACCACCGAACACCGGCGCTGTTTGTATTACCAAGAGATTCGTTTATGTTTTCATAATTTAGGACGTACATAATGCTGCCAGTAAGCTTACACGAGCTGTTGACAAAAATATTTTTTTCTGAGATGGTTATTCAATTATAGAATTTGTATAGTTTTTAACAGGTGGTCCTGTACTTTACTTAACCGCCTCCTTATGTAAACAGAATTTTTGTGAAATGTTAAACTGCAGAGGCACCTTTTAACAACTATACAAATTCTATAATGAAAAAAGAACGAAATAAAAGTATGTTTTTGTAAACTTACTAACAGCATAATTAGGATCCTCAATTATGAGATGAAAAAATGAATGCACCTCTTAGTAAAAAAGAAACAACGCCAATATTCGGAAGTGCTGAAAACGAATATCACAGTTGAATTTGTTTTATGATATGAAGAAATTACTCGGTGACTAGAAAGTCTGCCCTAAATTTAAACGTAATATTCGTTTCCATCACCACGGAAAACCATTAAAAGTCGTCATTTTAAAGTTTTGAGGGGAGTTGTAAAGAAACTTGACATTGACCAAAAAAAATTAAGAACTGTTTTTTTGTGGCCTAATACCTTTAAGCAGTGTTTATAAAGAATATGAAAGAAGAAATTTGGGGAAAAAATCACATTTTAGCGTGGGGGATAACTTTTCTATATAAATTCAACATAAAATGGGTACACACTTTTTGGCCACAAAGTGTTCAACCAAACATGTAATCTCTAGTATTTTTCAAGTTTGGCGATCGAGAGGGGTGCAAAACATCACACATACAAACACGTTTAGTTCTTTTTTTGGTGGTGGGGAGGCAGGAATTACATTTGAAACAAAAAATAACGATAAATTTAATTAATTTTTATGAAACCATTCTGTACTTTCACCTAACAATTTTATAAACAAAACGAACCCCAAAATACGATAAATTATTTTTTTTGAGGGGGGGATGATTACATTAAAAATACAAAATGACGAAAAATGTCATTTAATTGTTTTTGGAATTTATTTTTGGTAGATCTTTTTTTCTTTTTTTTTTTGCGATCGCACGGGCATTTGCTGCTATTTTTATTTAAAAGTTGTAAAGATTTATTTGTAATTATCATTTGTTTGCAGAGGGAGGTCATTCCAGTGCTCAATATATGGAGAAGTTGTGGGGGTATCCACGTTGCCAATGATGAAAATGATTTGCATACAGGTATGTTTCAAACATAACTTCATGTCAACCCAGGCAATGCTGGGTACCCATGCTAGTATATGTATATATATATATATATATATATATATATATATATATATATATATATATATGTGTGTGTGTGTGTGGGTGTGTGTGTGTGTGTGTGTTTCGTCTTTTAATTTTAAATTCTGAAAAAACAACATATAGAGACATATATTCGATTTAAGAATGTATTGCTTGAAAAAGGAATAAATAGAAGGGGATATTTTAATTTCCTTAATCCATGGATTTTCAACAATGGCTCACATCATCAGAGGAAATGAAATGCTGTTAGCAAAATGTTCAGCTGCGAATGGACGCTATTTTGCTTTTCAGCACAATTATTGAAAATAGTGTTTTTAGTGTTGTGGATAATTATATGGAGAAAATTGTACGAAAAGAGAAGTTGATACAACCTGGGTAGTCCATTATCGTAATTAGTCCAATGACATTCGGGGTTATAAATCCGCGTGGGCAGAAAATAGGCCCATGGGAGAAAGTGATATTCCCATATAGCGAAAACATACTTCTCCTTCTTGATATTTCGAAAAGTATACCGGGCAGTCTTATTCGTTTTTGCCTTGATTGTGTGCTATTTGCTGTGTCCCAAATGCTTTCTCGGTGTTGACAAAGTATATCCTAAATTATGTGGATATACGATTCCATTGTAATTACCCTAATGATTAATAGAATTTGAGAATTGAATTAAGTGTGCAATGGACCCTGGGATCAATAGTGTAGTCATCAAAATACCAAAGAAGGCAAAATAATCCTGGTGATCATATTTGGAAGTGTATGCTAGAACGGCTTGCTTGAGGTATGAGTCTATTAGAAAGATAGTTCGTTATCTTGTTTGTATTGGATAAGAGAAGCATTTTAGATGAGGGAAAGAGGAAGTGGGGTGCAGTAGAGAGGGCAAAAAGAGAGAAATCGACTATATGTCTCTATACGTTGTTTTTTCAGAATTTGAAATTGAACCACGAACTTATATATTGCTCTATTATTAAATATTGAACATTTCCTTTTTGGCTAGGATCTCCTTGAAAGTATTACTTACAGTAATATCTATCAGGATTTTTCATCTGAATTCTATCAGTGTCTTATCTAGCTTAAATATATATATATATATATACATATATATATATATATATATATATATATATATATAGTCGTCCGTATAGTCGTAGTATATATACATATACATCTATATATATATATATATATATATATATATACATATATATATATATATATATATATACATATATATATAGTCGTCCGCATACAGTACTGTTTCACTGTTTCACAACTCATCAGTGCGGCTAGACGAACAACTACCTCAAGCCAGGATCGAAATCCGATCGGCAAAACGACAGTCGGAGTTTCTAAGCGTCATTCTAAACTGCGGTTGCTGCTATGCAGGCAGAGGATTAACAATGTGTTGACATTGTCCGAAATACCTAATCTCAATTTGTTTCCACAAAGAGCATCGCTTCATATGCTAAAGGTAATTTGTATATCACTTCCACCATGCTCAACCTAAGATATGGAGCATTATAGTCATCCACATACAGGACTGCGTCGCTGTTTCAGAGTTCATCAGTGCGGCTAGACAATATATATATATATATATATATATATATATATATATATATATATATATATATGTATATATTTACATATCTGCATGTTTATACATACATATTCCTGCATATATTTCTTTATAATTTTTTGCCTTTTTGGGGCTATATTTGCGTTCTTCATATATGCGTTGTTTGCATAAACAGAGTTTGTATGAATACATTTGTACCAAATTAATGAAAGAAAACCTCAAATGACAAAGTTCACATACACATCTCGCATTTCACCATCACAGACTTGCATATAGCATGTGAATGGAGAAAGCAATTTTTTTAGTTGAAATTGTCATGTTTAACTGAAAACAACTTTGACATTTATTGTAAATGGTTGAAACGAATTCATTCTAATTTATTCTGTTGGATCTGAACTGATTATTCGAATAAATCTATGCAGGGATATAAGACACCCATCTACATAAACAAACATTCCGTACGGCCTGAGCTGGAATACAGCGAAACAGTACTATATGTAGATAATTGTATACATAAATATATACATATATATATATATATATATATATATATATATATATATATATATATATATATATATATTAATTGTTAAAATATATATGGCGATTAAGCTACACTGAATATTCGGCGTTTCACCACTATAGGATTCGTCAGGCTTATGCGCGAATTCTATGGTTGTTTCTTGTTTTTATATATGTTGAGGATTTTAGTTAGCCAATCAACTTTCTAGTATTCACCGCGCCCCTTCCTATCAGCCAATGGGCATGCATTGTATCGAACAAAGGATCAAGGTTAGTGGTTTAAGGCAGACGATTGTCCTCATTTCTGCTCTTTTTTTATATATAAATATACATATGTGTACACACATACCTGCACACATACATATATATATATATGTGTGTGTGTGTGTGTGTGTAGTCGTTTATGTATATTCATGTTTATTTAATTAATTTATTTGTTTGTTTTCTATTGTTTTTGTCAGTTTTAAAAGCTATTTTGTATCGCTATCCTAGAGTAAGTTTTATTTTGTGAACACAATTGTATGCTATTTCTCGTCTACAGTTTAATAGATTTTGGGGTTCTTTAAAGTACAGGATAGCAAGTTGTTCATGGAGGCATACTTTACATGGGGTATCTAAATGTCTGCACGTGGTAGCTTGTCTTATTATTTTCCATTCGACTACCGGCGAATGTCCGCTTTCTTTGAGTTCCCAGTATTTATTCGCTAGTGTTGTTTTTATACGGTGTTTTTTTATTTTTGAATATACTTTTGTGGTCATAGTATCGGGTTTTGTCATCTAAGGAAGTCATGCCTACGTAATATTTCTTGTTATTCGGGTTTTGTTGCGCAAATATTGTTGCTTGATAAACTACGCTTTTCTTAGACATTTAGTTTGTACTGGGCAAAGTGTGTGGTGCCTACGGTTGCATTTATCTTGTTCGTTATTATTATTTTTATTTATGGTATGGTTGTTCTTGTCCGGGGCTGGTTTGTTATTATTATTATTATTATTATTGTTATTATTATTATTATTATTATTATTATTATTATTATTATTATTATGATTATTGTTGTTTTTTCTGCTAGTGTTGGTTTTATTTTTGTCATGGTGTCTACATTTTTATTGTTTATTTTGTTGTTGTTTACATTGTTTTTATTTAGTATTTTGTTATTATGTGCTTTAATTATCATCTCTAAATTTTAACATATATAAAAACAAGAAACAACCACAGAATTCGCGCATAAGCCTGACAAATCCTATAGTGGATGAAACGCCGACTATTCAGTGTAGCTTAATCGCCATGTATATTTTATAAATTACTAACTAGCTCTACCTACGTATTGAGCACTTTTGAATATTAAATCGAATATATGTATCTATATGTTGTTTTTCCAAAATTTAAAATTGAACCACGAAACTTCACCTCAAAGTTTTTTGCCGCAAAACTGAGTAAAAGTCTTGCTGAGTATGTGAATATCCTTTATATATATTTGGCTGAGGCTTTGCTAGAGTACACAAAATTAAATCCTTTGCACTTTGACCCTTTTGAAAGAAAGTTCCGGTTAAAAACGCTTTATATATATATATATATACATATATATATATATATATATATATATATATATATATATATATTGCGTTCTTTTATGGTCTTTTTAAATCACAGGGATGAGAGAATTTTGTGTTGGTAAACGTAGTTTCTCCTAAGAGTTTTTTTTTTTTTTTAGTTTCGTGGGTGATTATTTTTATTAGTCGGAATCCTATAACCCAGGACACATGCTTGATGAAATGCTGTTAGGATTGTAAACGAGGGTATACATGTATGTGGAAAACAAAAAATGAGTCAGCATGACTTTCTTTTGGTGCAACTCTGTCATTGTTTAATGTCATAGAGCTTTGACGGTGTCTAACCACTGAGCTGAACTCAACAAAAAAACTGCGATAATTTTTGACCGTGTGTACGAGTTTCTAGTCATACCTAAATCTCATAACTACACATAAATTATTATTATTATTATTATTATTATTATCGTTATTATTATTGTTGTTGTTATTGTTATTATTATTATCATCATCATCATTATCATTATCATCATCATTATTATTATTATTATTATTATTATTATTATTATTATTATTATTATTGGAAAAATAAACCAACATAAAGCCAAATAGACATGCTATAAGGACCCCTAGATATTTCCGGGAATGAGAAATATATTTCATCAACAATTATATGTAAATAAAACTGCCATTTTTTCTAGCTAACGCAAAGGATTTTTAAACAGAAAAAATATCTCGCAGCAATTATCGGTTAATACACGTATAATACTCATCATTGTATTTTAAGTATAGGACGGGCTAAAATGAGATAAAAAAAATTAAATATTATATTAATAAATCCTCAGAAAGTAATAGTTCATTACATAATTCAATACAAATAATTATATTACATTATAAGATACCAATTTTAATTCACTCTTCCAGTCCAGCCCCTCTTGGCAGACGATGTCCTTTTTTCTGTGTTACTATCGACTCTTCTCTTTTTTACGTAAGGTTTCGTTGTTCTCTTTCTTTGGTGAAGAAGTTCAAAGTTGAAACTACTACGATTTCCATTCAATAACCATATAATATAACTATAATGATAGTTAAATACCAGGTTACATACCAGATGTTCCAGATTGGCCTTTGTAAAGCTAAATTCTATGCAGCATGCTTGTTTGGACCTTCTCGACCTTCAAAAACTATTATTAGGCTTTTTTTAAAATTGTAACAAATGGACTAAATAAGAGAGGAACAAGTAGAATATTACAGCGGTCTCTATGTAACATCGCTCGTGATCATCAGTATAATTACGTTTTTATTTGTCAATACCCTGTAAGTATTAATACCACTGTAAAAGAAGCTGTATTATCATTTGTGTTTTAAACTCTACTGAAGCCATGCTGAATTCCCGCAAATGATGGTTACACGGGATAATCAAATTTACAAGCTATCAAAATCATCAATATCCGGTCAGGAGAAGCATCTAGCAGATCTCATATTGTCATCTACCTTGTATCGTTCAGGTTTCACATAGCGTAACTATATTTTTTTGTGAGAATTGGCATATATATCTATATAAAAGCCAAGTACTCCAAGGATGGAATACTGCTGCAATATCTGGGCAGGAGATGCTAAAAACAGCCTATCCTGCCTTGATAGAGTACAAAATAGATTTCGTGGCTTAGTGGGGGATGCCTTTTTCACTACCCTGAAACCTCTTTCCCACAGAAGAGACGTTGCGAGCCTATCCTTGTTTTATCGTTATTTCCATGGCAGGTGCTCGTCTGAACTCCAATCTCTGCCCCCCTCGCTAATCTTTCACGAAAAACACCCGTCTAGCTGAATCCACTGTTAAAAATTTTCCCCACTCTTTATCTGTGCCTAAATCAAAACGTAGATTCCATGAACAAAGCTCCTGTCTTAGAACTGTACGCCTGTGGAACTCTGTTCCGTGTGCCTGCTTCCCACTTGACTACAACCTGAACGTCTTCAAGTCCAACGTAAACAAATTCCTAATGAACCGCCCCCTTAAGTAAACACTTCATTAAATCTCCACACTAACGTACTGTACTTGCAATAACCGTTTCCCTGAGTGGCTTCCGGGTCTTGCTAAGTGGTGACCACCGTATAAAAAAATGTAAATGTGATTACGCTGAATGATAATAGATAAGTTTATTCAATAAATACCAAAAATATTAGTTAAGTAACAATATGTTTTTTTAAAATCTGAACTAATTTAAACACATCAGTAAATATGCTGCTAGATTAGCTAATAGAAATGATGGACAAATAGTCATGAAACAAGGGTAATTGACGATTGTCCCAGGTTAAGAGGATCATTAAAAACAGCAAGGTTATTGACGAGGTCTCACGTAGCAGTGGCTATCGCTTGTGCTCACGGTTATTGAGAAACGCAACGTATTTTGAATATTATTTGTTTTGATCTCTCACCCTTCGACGTAATCCATTGCATCTTATATAAATCTTACCTTCTTATTTTTGAAAGGAGCCTAGTTATAAGCATTTGTCATCCTTGAGTAATGTATTGAAAATATTTAAAGAATAAAGAAAAATATATATATATATATATATATATATATTTTACCAGAAAGACACTTGCTGTTGGCATCTTTTTGATTTATCGCACGCTATACCACTCATCGTTGATGGTAGCCCTTTAAGCATTAGGTGATTTTCTACATTATTTTTAAAACATGGCGTTGCTTCATCCGATTGAATGCAGATACAAATATGACGCTTGCAAACGCTAGTATTTACAAAATACTAAATAGAATATAACAAATTAATAAAATGTCGAGGACAGTTTGAACTTACTAAAGATCCTCGCCTTTCTCCGATCGACATGAAAACTACGCACAAAATCTAAAGATGAATCTCGTGATCTAAGTTCGATCCGCACGTTGTACCGAATACTGAGTCACGTGCATCTTCACTTCTTCTCACTAATCTTATTGTAAATAGCATATGGTTACGGAATTAATAGGCATAACTGATTAAGCTATATTCTTTAAAATAAATGTTATACCTGATGTATAAATATATTAATCTCTACTTAAGTTTAAAGCCACTTTGTCGGTGTGTTTTTTGGGGTTCGTCACATATGGACTGAAAACCAGCGCGACCAATTTTATAAAATTGCACACAAATCTACTTCATGTGCTTGAGAGTGTTCTTTTATAGGTTTTGTCTCGGAATACCTCAGATAAGTATAAAAAAATCGCAAAACGAAATTTCAATAAAAAAATAGTTTATTTGTGTTGACGCTTTTTCTATCTATTTATTCATGGCTATCTATCTATTTTTTCTATCTACTATTAAAGAAAAAAAATCGCACGAAAATAATTGATATCTGGTAGTGTTCTTACGTAGGTTTCTTTTATGAGAGTGCGTCCGATAATATCCGAAACTGATAATCGTAAAAACCAAACAAACGAAAGAAACCGATTTTGACTAAAGGTTACACTTTATACACCCTAAAATGACTAGATAAGTTCTCCTTTTCCCTGCCGAGTTTAACTTTTTTGTCTCTTTGAACCCACCCTTGCGTCCGTAACACGTCTCGAATCGAAATTCGCCGAAAACTCGTACCTCTAACACGTATATTTCCGCTCTCTCGTATCCCAAACAATTACTTTCCCATATTTCGTGTCTGGAACTCGTCTTTTACGTCTCGAACACATCACAAATAGCTCTACGCGTTGAATGCATATTTCTGTAAATACCGGCCACGCCTCAAACACCACGCCTCCGATTATTTAATGCATTCTTTTATATCCACATCACGTGGTTCGGCTATGACGTCCCACTGCATTACCGTGTTAGTCATTTGCATAAGGTGCTGTCGATAACCCAGTGTCTGCGTGTCTATTACTCTTTTATAAAACAGAAGTTCGGAATGAATGTTTCTCTTTAGTACATAACTGAAGTATGACACTTGATTTTTTCTTTTTTTTTTGCATTTAAAACTTCAAATGAAACATTTATTAACATATACTTTTCTAAAATAAACAACAAATTATCTACAGTGACATGTAGACTTCAATGTATTGTGGGCAAAGTCACTGTGGGAAGTTATGCTAAGCTTCCTCCCTATACACTACGGAGGGCCATTAACTAGAGCAGACAATCAATCTATTTGATTAAATATGGGCGATTTCACCGATTTCAATAACAATAAATGTATGGGAGGATAAAACATTTGCTGATCCGTATTAATCCGGTACACACGTTGTTCACGCGGTGTTTCATGTCAGTTTCTCTTCCGTCTGTGTGTAACCTACTGATTCTCCACACAGCGGATGACCAATTCTATGAGGTGAACACTTTTCTTTAAATTGGGCCATGCTACAATGTTTGTTAGCTTGGAGTATGTGAACTCTAAATTGTAGAGATATCTTGAGACCATCAGAAATTTTCCAGTCATTGCCTTCATTCTGAACCATCACAGAAGAAGATATTTCTTCCTCACAGTCCATTCACTTTCTTTGATAAACTACATTATAGGTTTATTGACGGTAACTGATTAGCTGTTTCACATTGTGTTTTTAGCAATTCCATAATTAGTTCCAACGCTTTTTATTATGCAGGTATGTGTACATCTGAAGTGATTGTGGGTATGTAGATATTACATGGTGCAAGGTACCCGATCATATTTACATGGAAAACACAGGGCTGAAGCAGTATATCGCCATAGTTTTAAAGTTGGTTGCATTTGGTAGAATTTCATATGTAGAGCTATGAAGCAATAGTATTACCAGTTGTTCCATTGCAATTAAGGATTTCCACGATAATCTAATTGTCAGTCTCAATTTGTCCATGCATATGGTTTGGCCTGAGTGAAAACAATGGCTGTACTTTATATTTAATTAAACATCCTTGCTTCTTCAATCATCATGTTTCCTTTTCCTTTTGAAACCTATTTGAGGAATACATTGCTGTTCACGCTGATCAATGCAGCTTTATTAGTTTGAGTTACACCTATTATGTGTTTTTTTTCGTAGGCCACATTTCGCTCATTGTGTTGTTTTATTTCTGGGTTTGCCTTTTTCGGCTGAGACAGTCATCATCATAATAAGTTTTACTTTCCCAATTTTAAATCTCTTTCACGAGTGAAGACATTGTGAGATGTTAGTTTCCAGAATTGGCCTGTAAACCTACTTTTAAAAATATGATCTCCAAGCCACTAACGCAGATGTTCATTTAAATATCATTGAATTCGTTCAACATCCCATCACAAAGAGTATAATGGGGTATGATCCCGCAGCGTCGGGAGACTCTATGTGTAATTGATGCTGCTAGGAACCGACGAATCAAATTAATTCACGTTTTGCTTCCAACCAATCAGAAACCAGAACTCCTCCATAAATATTAAACCTTATCTGTAACAACTTCGCATGTGTTGTCTTCGTGTCAACACGTGAAGGATCTTTTGTTCTGTCAACGGAGAACCAGTCACCTCCAAGACTTGTTTAGAACAACTAACCATCGGAAACTGTTCTGTCTACTGAGAAGCAGTCACCTCCAGGACTTGTGTAGAACACCTAGCCATCGAAAACTGTGCTGAAACTAAACATGGCTTACAACTCTATCCTGAGTTTTGTGTGTTTTCCTGATTAATAAACCTATCATTCCATTTACATTCTTCGATAGGTGAATAACGTCGCTTGAATCAGGGTGTATTGTGAATTAAAACCCTCGCAAGCTGCTATATTTTCATATGCAATGATATGTAGCCATAGGTGTATCTATGTGGTTTCCGTTTGTTTATTGTTGCTGGATGATATCCTCTCCCTCCACGCTACGGACACTTTGAGAGAATTTTTTGTTAGAACAGGCATTGTATATATATATATATATATATATATATATATATATATATATATATATATATATATATATATATATATATATATAAATATATATTAGGTTGAAAAGCATGTTCTTTCGGTATTTTTATTTTGATTTAAAAATGTGTATTTTCTCATAAGTGTTCTTCATAATATTTTTACTATATATATCATTTGCAAAATGTTTTTCTTAACATAATTGTTTAGATTACACTTGGTTTAAAGCAATTAGGTCTTCTTTTAAGAATGTTGAATACAAAATGGTAAAAAGCAAATCCGCACAATTTCTCTTTTCAATTCAAGTTAGGTTTAAAAGTTCTCGACATAGCTCGCGGGTATCAACGAAGCGTTTGGTTTACAAACTACTACTGAACGCACAGCACTATGATGGTACAACTATTTAGTGGCGACGACAAGTGTCCTGTAGATGATGCCCGTAGTGGTCGGGCATTGGATAGTGACAAGAATAAATTAAACGCCTTAGTCGAAATCAATCTACGCACAACTGTTCGAGAACTTGCTTGCCAATTAGACGTAAACAATATTGATAAACGGATATCTTATGAATCGAAAGGAAACCAAAGGAAACGCCGTTATGAATGATTATTTTACTTTCTTTTACACAACTAAAATGACCGGTTTCTTGAAAGGGCTGTGAGTTGCGATGAAAATGGGTTCTGTACGCAGACCTGCGACGCCAGCTCAGTGGTTAAATGCGGACATATCTCCACGACAGTTCCAGAAGCCAGAGTTGCACAAAAAGAAGGTCCTACTGGTTTTTTAGTCGTCTGCAACCGGTCTCATCGATTACAGTTTCTAGAATGCAGTCGAAACCATTACGGCTAAACATTGTCAAAAATGGATGTACTGCATTAGAAACTTCGACAAAACCACCCAGCATTAATCAACAGAAAAGGTTCAATGCTATTTTTACGACAATGCCCGACCGTACATTCGTGAACTGCACTCCTGTGGAACTCTGTTCCGTCTGCCTGCTTCCTACCTGACTACAACTAGGATGTCTTCAAGTCCAACGTTAACAAATTCCTAATGTACCGCCCCTTAAGTAAACACTTCATCAAATCTCAACACTAACGTAATGTACTTGCAATAACCCTTACCCCTGAGTGGCTTCCGGGCCTTGATAAGTGGTGACCACTGTGTAAAAAAAAGTTTGCAGAATTTGAATGAATACTGGTTGCAGAAAACTGCCTCATCCATTATACTCTCCATACATATCACCTATCCGCTATCATACTTTAAAGCGTCTCAAAAAATTCTAGGCGATATTAAACACGACATCGGCGATTTCATCGCACCAGAACGCAGGCGTTCCTTTTTTATGTTCGTGGCATAAATAACATGTACAACGCCGGGATATTCAGGAACAAACGATACAATGTACGGGAAAGAGAAAAGGACTTCAACTACTGTTTCAGTTTTTAAGAGATGTTTATTTCTCATTATCCCGCCATACATGACTTATCGTTACAGCTTTGACGTCACCGTCGTATGCCTCCTCTATCTCTCTCCTTTTATAATCGCATGATTTAATCCCCGAAGCAAGAGTTATAATAAACTTCAGTTTTGTGCGTGTTTTTTGAATGACACTTCTGTAAAATCACACACGGTTTTTAAATATAGAACTGTTGTGCAAACAATAAACTGCTTTAGCTATCGAAGCTGGTAACAAAGTTAGGATCATTAGATATTTGTGTAAATTATAAAAGCATATCACCCTCATAAGTGTGAAGTAACTCACATTACGAGCCAGGGGAAGTAGAAGAAAGGTTTATATGAACATTTATTAAAATCTCTGTTCACAAATTTGCCAGTATTTCTTGATATTGATATGTGGAGAATGGCATTTGCACCGACCTTTTTCCGGTTAAACTAACAAGCGTGACTTATCATAATTCCTCATGGAAACCTCTTCAATCAAACCGCCATTTTGCTGCGCCATGTTTCCTTTGAAACAATTCCAAGTATGACCACTTTTATTATAGGCTTCGCCTTCGTTATATAGTGATAGGGCGAGGCTATGAAAATCGATACGCGAAGAAGTATATCCGTTAATTTGCGGGTTCTGTGTCAGAAGGCATTGAAACTCGGCCAACTCGTTCAGGCTTAGCTGATTCCCTGTGACAAAAATTGTCTCGGATCGCGATGTCAAGAGAAAAACGATAAACGCCAAACCAAAATACAAATAGAGAGTTCGAGTATCATACATAAACACAATGTTCTTTTACGTGGCCTATCACATCCGTGACGCCAAACGCTGTCATGTAAATTATATATGGTTACCAAGATTCATATTCTTTACACAGTATTAAGAATAAGCCTTCATATGATGAGTGGTATAATCGATAGTAAGTTCTTATTTAATTCGTATATCATATTTACGCAATGTATACATACATTTATGAATAGTATTGGAGCAGTTCTCGGAGAAGATTCACTCAGACAGGCGCCAAATTGCCAACTTTTATACAGAGAAAAAAAAACACCGATAGAGAATGTTAGCATTATATTCGTTCATCTAGATATTTGTTTAATCAAAATAAGTGATGTTAGTTGATTTATTCATGTATTATGAGATTGTCTGTTTTACTCTGTATATAAATGGCAATGGCTGCACAAGCATTACAAAACTAATGCATCGTTCTAACATGAATAACAATGGATAGTAACATTAAAAGCTGTTTAAAATGTGCTTATTTTCCTTAAAAAACATTTTAACCACGATTTGCCATGACAAATAACACCTTACCTAAGAGGCCACTGTTCAAAATCTCCCCTATAAAATTCACGGACTACACGAGTTGGAAAAATACATTAAAAACATTGCCAAGGCTTCTGTCAGTAAGCTGGACTTTCCCTAACCTGCTAGAAAATTACTAACAGCTTAGATTATTATATACATCTAAAAAATTTGTACTCGCCAATGCATGGAGTATTGTTATCAAATATTGGCTAGTGAATTTACCACTTGCCCTCCTTCAACTTCTTTCGACAGGGTTCAAAAACGAGTCAAAACATAATAGTTTTTTCATTATCTGCACAATTGCCACAATGTAGCATTTTCTGTGCCTGTTTTAAAAGACTTTAAAAGGAATTGCTCTGATGAATACATAGCAGCTGAAACATCTCTACGTATTCTTTTTACTCCTAACCCTAACCCTAACCCCTCTAGGTATTATTCCCAAACACCCGACAAAGAACTATACCCATATGCCTTTAATGTCCATGTTTCTAGATTCCGGAATGGCTTCTACTCTAAAAAAGTTATCTCTCTGACGGCTAGGCTTTTGTAATTCCCTCCCTGTTTTCTGATTTGCTGAGTGTAATGATATGCAGGGTAAAATATAATATAACAGATATATCGCTACTCCACTCTCCACTGATTCTGATGAGATAGTATTCAAATAGAAGCAGTTCACTTCTTACTAGCGGTGCACCTTATTTGTGACCAAAAAACGGTAAAAAAAAAACATAAAGACGAATTTCTAATATTTATTGACTTGGGAGTTAATAAAAAAATAAATTATTCCATAGAATCAATACTTAAGGCACCTTTTTTATTTTTCAAGGAAATTACTCGAGGTCTATAAGAGGTAATAGTGGTTATACAGAGAGGGATAGTGGATGGTTATATGTTCCGAAAGAGTATGGTTTATTACGTTAAGTCGCCCGTAAGAGATGGACAGTATTCAGCTCCATTTCGTATATTATCTAGAAAATAATTAAGTTAAGATAGTAAATTATATACTTTTAGATAAAAATGTAATTAATAATTGCATACAAATAATTAAGTTTAAGATAGTAAATTATATACTTTTAGATAAAAATGTAATTAATAATTACATACAAACACAGACACACAGACACAGACACACACGCACAAACATATATATATATATATATATATATATATATATATATATATATATATATATATATATATATATATATATATATAGTGGGAGACATGTGGAACCCGATTTAAACAGTATATTGCAATGAATTCCCACGTACAGAGCTAACACAGTATTTTAAGTTATATCTGTGTAATCTTACTTAAGAAGTATCCATTGTTAATTCGCTAATACGCATATACGAAAGAAATGATTGAATGTATGTATATATATATATATATATATATATATATATATATATATATATATGAGGTTATAATAAAAAATGTATCTATCTATATTCATATATAAATAATTTATTCGATGGTAAGCAGTTATATTTGGTCGCTACAAACAGCCATCTGTTTCAGTCAATGAGATTTACTCAGGGGACCCTGAACCATTCGACACTATTGAAAAAAAAAGAAAAGAGTGAGCCCTTAAAACAAAACTATACAAGTTGCGAGCTCTCTAAAAAAGAAGGGTATAAAGGGATTAATTGCATTGCAAACTTTTAGGAACATTTTTAAAAAAAAATCACTGAATCTTTATTTATAGACAATATAAATTTGAAATGATTAAAGTGTGTATTTTACCAGAAAAGTGGGCATTTTACCAGAACAGTGGATTGTGTTAGTGGAGGGGGGATTTAATTTCTATAAACTAATTTTTGCGTGTCGAAAAAAAGGATGAAGAGTGAAGATAGGTAAGTAATAACAGACTAACTAGAATCAAGTAAAATAAGTAAAAAAGAAGCAGGTACACACGGGAATGATCATAAACCCGACATTGTTACAAAATTAATGGTTCAGGGTCGTCTGACGAAATCTCATTGACTGAAACCGATGTCTGTTTGTAGCGACCAAATGTAACTATTTACCCTTTAATAAATAATAAATAAGGATGCTCTTGTTATCAAGCGCTATGTAACAACCTCGATGTATTCAATAGTATGAACTTTTGAACATCTCAAACTTGAATTTATATATGTATATATATATATATATATATATATATATATATATATATATATATATATATATATATGCTAGCATTTCAGCCTGGCGTTGCCCGGGTGTTTGGAGGTGTATGTTGAGCAAAAAAAAAACGATCATTTTTTTTTTTAATTTGACCCCTATTATAACCAACTAGCATTTAGTATTTTGGCCTTAAATAATGTCATCAAGTTAGAACCATGTGCAAGAAACCTATATCTAATATTTCAAGTGTGTTCACCCAAAATTGTTGGAGGAGTTTAGTAGAGCTCTCAAAGGACAACTCGTTAAACTTTGACCTCTTATCAACCAAATTTCTGGCCGGAAACGAATTACAAAGATTTCCCCAAATCTCAGTACAGTGTATATCAAATTTCGAATCTGTAGACTGAAAATTGCTAGAGTTATTACGTTGGAAAATATGCACACACACAGACACACAGATACACGTTGACTTATATATATAGAGAGAGAGATAGATAGATAGATAGATAGATATAAGTCAATTTTTTAAACTTTGACGCCTATTATGACTCATTAAAATTTATTCTTTCGTGCTCAAATTAAATTATTACCGCAGATCCATGTCCAATGAATGTATATCTAAAATTTTAAGTGTTTAGACTCAATATTGGAGGAGGAGTTTGGTAAAGTTCTCAAAGGTCAAATCGTTGAACTTTGCCCACATAATCGCCAAATGTCTAACCGAAAACCGATCACATCGATTTTCGCAAATCTCAGTACGCTGTATATACAATTTCGAGTCTGTAGACTTTAAATTAACAGAGTTATTGCGTAGGAAAATGTACACACACAGACACACAGACACACACAGATAGACAGACACTTTCACTTTTATATATATATACTAGCATTTCAGCCCGGGTGTTTGAATGAGTATGTTGAGCAAAACAAAAGGGGGGTGGTAGATAAGCAGGCTCGAACCCGTACCGAAAAGGAGGAAAAGAACGGGGTAAAACCTAAAGTTTATGCTGTTACGACCACCGCCAAACCTGAAGCGACATTTTTTTTTTAATTAAGGCTAGAAAATCTAAAGGCGAATAAAGTGACCCCCCATGTAGAAAAGTGCCTAGTTTAAGGGGAAGATATTAATGTTTTAGCCAATTTTTCGATATTTGTCGTATGAAAGGTCCACATTAAAAACGATACTGATTTTGTAAAATCCGTCGGTTCTATTGAAAGTTTAAGGCAGACATGCAAACATACATACATACATGCATACATTTCTATATTGGTAGCTAAAAATTTTCGACCCAAACTGATGAGAAAGCTTGCCCTATGTCTGAATAACCTTTATGTAAAGTTTTAAATATGTAGACCAGAAATTGTCTGAGTAATTTTAAAGAAACCGCAGAGGTATTTTTTTTTATTTTAATACTATTATGACCCCTTACAATTTATGGTTTTAGGCTCAACTCAAGTTATTAAGTTAGATCCATGTCCAAGGAACCTATATCTAAAATTTCAATTGCGTAGACCCAAAATTGTCGGAGGAATTTGGTAGAGTTCTCAAAGGTCAAATCGTTTAACTTTGACCCCGTTAATCGCCAAATTTGTGGCCAAAAACCGATCACCTCGATTTTCACAAATCTCAGTAACATGTATGTCAAATTTTTAGTCTCTAAACTAAAAATTGACAGAGTTATTGCGTAGGGAAATGTACACAGACACACAGATACACTCTTCTCTTCTCTTCAGTAGTCCGTCGCTGACGACGATGACGTTGCACCATGCCTAACAGTCCCAGATAGATTACGCCTGATGGACTCGCTGGTGACTGTGGAGTCCAATTCGTGAATTACATACACGGCCGCAGGCAACACAGGGGAAGATGCCGTCTGCCCGCTGCGCCGCGTGCCTTTGGTGTCTTCTTCGCTCTGCTCGGTGGTTATAGGTGGAGGTGAAAGTTTCCAAGCCCTCTTGGCAGATGTTTCGCCATTCTCTCCGATCAGCAGCAGCATGTTCGATGGCGTTGGATTCTATGCCACATTTTTTCAATGATGTTTTTAGTTGGTCCTTGAAACGTTTACGTGGACCCCCAAGGTTGCGTCTGCCCTCTGCAATTTTCCCGTAGAGGACCTTGCGTAGGAGCCTTTCTGCTGGTATTCGCATGGTGTGACCAAGCCACCTAAGTTGTCTATGAGTTAGAATTATTTCAAGTGGGTCCATTTGAGTGCGCCTGCGGATCTCATTGTGTGGCATCCTGTGCCACCATTTTAAACCTAGTATACGCTGTAAGCAGTTGGTATGAAATGCTTCTAGCTTTTTCAGGTGGCGTCTATAAGGCACCCATGACTGGCTGCCATACAAGAGGATGGAGAGACAGATTGCTCTGTAGACAGAAACCTTGGTGGTGGTGGTGAGATTACGGTTCATAAAAACTCTGTGCGAGAGTCTGCCAAAGGCTGCAGCAGCCAGACCAATGAGCTGTAGGACCTCACTTGTTAGGTCACAGGAGTCAGTGAGCACTGAGCCAAGATAAGTAAACTCTTTAGTGTTTTTCAGTGGCTGTTGGTATATTGTGAATATTGGGTGTTCCTGACGATGTTCACATATGTTAAGTGCCTCTGTTTTGTTGATGTTGATGGCTAGACCAGCTCGGGAGTAAATGTTGGAGATAGTGTTTATGGTGCGCTGAAGACCCTCTTCAGATGAGCTCACCAGAGCTGTGTCGTCAGCGTATTGCAATTCATGGATTGCTTCTTCTGTCACACCTGATCTGGCATGGAGGCGACGCTGGTTGAAGAGGTTGCCATCCAGCCGGTATGAGAGGCGGATCCCATCAGCAGGATGGATTTGCTGTTTGGCAACATTGGAAACCGCAGCAAGAAAAAGATTAAACAAGATGGGCGCAATGACGCATCCCTGCTTCACACCTGATTCTACCAAGAACGGCTCAGATTTTAGTCCTGAACTGGAGACGCGAGTCATAGATCCATTATGGAAAGCCTTCAGGACACCCAGGAATATTGGTGGGCAGCCAAATTTGACGAGTACTTCCCAGAGCAAAAGACGGTTCACAGTGTCAAAGGCCTTGGCAAGATCTACAAAAACCATATATAGATTTTGGTGTTGCTCGACACTTTTCTCCTGGAGCTGTCTTGCCACAAAGACCATGTCAATCGGGCTGCGCTCCTGTCTGAAGTCACACTGCGATTCAGGTAAGACTTGATTGGCAATGTGTTGGATGATACGAGACAGTAAAATTCTAGTGACAACTTTCCCTGAGGTTGACAGGAGGAAAATGCCTCGACTATTGCCACAAATATTTCTGTCAACTTTCTTTTTATATATGCTGATGATATCTGCATCCTTCCATTGTTGTGGGCAGCAGCCTGACATCTTGGATGATGTTATGGAGACAAGTGATAATGGCATCTCCGCCATGCTTAAGAAGCTCAGCTGGTATGCCATCAGGGCCAGTGGCTTTATTATTCTTGAGGTTGTTAACTGCACGGCTCACTTCATGGATAGTTGGTATTACATCCAGTTCTTGAATTACAGGAAGGTTAGGAAGATGGTCAAGAAAAGTAGGGTCGATAGGGTTCTGCCTGTTCATTAAGTCTTGGTAGTGTCCAGCCCACCGATTGAGTATGGCAGTCTTCTCAGTATAGAGTATGGAGCCATCAGCACTACGGACTGGGCAGAGACTGTTGTTCTTTGGACCATAGGCTGTCTTAAGGGCATTATAAAATTGATGTTGGTCCCCCATATCAGCTAAACCTTGGATCTCAGTTGCAAGATTGGTCCACCATTCATTTTGCATTCTTCGGGTTTCCTGTTGGACTTTTGACCGAAGCTCGACTAGCTTGGCACGTGATGCTGGAGTTGGATTTGCAGTCACTGCTTGCTGTTGTCGATTTTTTTTCTTCAATTAGTTGATGAATTCCATCAGACTGCTCGTCAAACCAGTCTCTATGTTTTCTTCTTGAGAATCCCAAAATGCCTTGGCAGTATTGAGGAGGACTTCACAGATGCTTTCCCATTTTTCAGTTAAGAAAGCTGTTGTTATGGGATCTGCTGCAGGAGTTGGTAAGGTAAGACATTCAGCCAGTTCGTTTTGTACAGCAGGTCGTGTTGTAATGTTGTTGAGAGATACACAGATACACAGACACACACGCTTTCACTTATATATATATATATATATATATATATATATATATATATATATATATATATATATATATATATAGACTACAGCGATGAAGACTGAAGGATCGGTCGAAAATTATGTACTTATAAAAAAAGTTTTTTAACAATTTTTTTTCATAATATTATTATTTTGTATTCCTGCACGTCACCAATAGAAAACGAATAAAGAAAAGTTATAAGCTTTTATACTTTTCGCATTCTTATTTATTCATATATATATATATATATATATATATATATATATATATATATATATATATATATATATATATATATATATATGGAGCGATAACCACCTTCATAGACATCTAAGTATTTGGTAAATCATTCAGTTTCTTTTAACCGAAAGTGAGACGCTAAAAACACATGAGTCTGTACGTATTTCCCCAGTTTTGCACAATTATACAAACCGTTTGGAAATAGCTTATGATTTCACCTGCAGCAAGAAATGTGAATCATAAAAAAGTAATCATTCAAACGCGTAGCACTTTAGGACGGCGCGCTTTTCTAATGCACATCTCATCAATAATCTTATGAAAATAGGTCAATGTGACTACTTTTGGCGCGTCTCTCAGAAATCACCGAATATGGAAGACAATAAATTTGAGCTGAAGGTAAAGTATTGTCAGGTTTCATTTACGACATTGTTATAAATAGAAGGATATTAGAGGATATGAGTATTAAAATCGATTCCTTTTTGTTTGAGTATCCCATATGTTAACGGTGACACAAAAATATAAACGCCTAAAGATAAAGTAAATAAATATTTAATGATGGAAATTACCCATATATACTCTACTAATAATATCCACACCGCGCGTATACATGCACACATAGAACTGTGATATCTTACGAATGATGCGAATTATTTTCGATTATCTTGCTGAGAACTGTTGTTTTCCTACCGAAATCA
Source organism: Euprymna scolopes (assembly GCF_053919585.1). Taxonomy (NCBI): domain Eukaryota; kingdom Metazoa; phylum Mollusca; class Cephalopoda; order Sepiida; family Sepiolidae; genus Euprymna; species Euprymna scolopes. The sequence continues at coordinate 78,887,049 of NC_136509.1, forward strand.
GCACTAGACACGCTTATGGTGTGTTCAGAATACATAAATAAAACGATCAAATTTCATGAAACAACACCAGCTTATTAAAAGAATTTGAAATGAAATGTCTATCTGTTACAGAATAGGGTACTTCTCTATTGACTGAAACTACCTTTTAACTTACTGGATTGAACCGAATTCTTTCGTAGGTATTTGTTTCATTGGAGTATGACATTCAGAAGCACACCCTTATAAAATAATATACCCATATCAGGAGAGATAACAAAGTTAAGCTTTTTGAAACTGGTGCACCGAGGTGTCAACGTTCTTCTACATACATCTCCTGGAATACGTACTTGCTCATCTATTTGTGTCTGACCAGGTTGAACTCTGCTTATTTAATGTTATCTAAGGATAACGGCGTGAATATACGTGTATATACTGGTTTAAGGCTTACACATTCCGTAGTATCTGAAACGAGACATATCACCCAATTTTCAATTCATTAGAACTTTATTTCCATACTGTCATTTTAAACTGTCCTTGTTTAATCACCTTCAAGTAGAATTTTTTCATTTTAATTATAAAAGCATATCAGCTCAATTAATATCTCTATATAGATGAAATATTTCCCTCAATCAGAACGGTCCCGTATAATAGTTCTATTACTATTATTTTCATATTCACAAATGCAGATTCGAAATTCATCGAAACATTTTTTTTTATCCAATTATTTATATTCTCGGAATTCCGTTTCAAACTTATGACATACATAACGAAAAATAAACAGTTCTCGTGCTTACACAACTATGTGATATGTTATTGTTCATGGTTGCATCTGATACTTTTTCTACGTGTGTGTCCAAAACATTGTCCGAATATACCCAGCGAAAATCGATTCTGAAAATATCAAAATTTTAAATCTTGTATACAGCATTAAATGACCCAAAGAAGGTTGTTATGCTGGTTAAACAAACAAACAAACAAACAAACACATTCTTCGTGTATGTTCCTCGATATTTTCATTCACACAAGGATAAGGATCAAAATCAATATTACATAGAAGGACTCTCCCTTATCATGTAAGTAAGAAGATATACGAGATAAGTGGAACTTACATTAGGATAAGATTAGAATCAAACCCTGAAGGCAAGTGTTAAATATAATGAAGAATGGGATGTTAGAAATTAAATCTATTGTTAATTCTATTAGAAATAGTTAAATATTGTTTATGTCAGAAAAAAAGAGTCCACTGTCTATACTTTAAGAAATCTGAATATTAAATATGTCAGTTAAAAGAATGGACAATGCAAATTAAAAAATATTGTTAAAATAGGTTAGAATTAGAATTGATGATTCTTTTGTAAGCCAAAAGTGTGTTGGCCAAAAATATGTAAAGCCACGTGAAAATTAGTCACGTTTGAAAACACACGCCAGACGGCATAAACAAAGCAGATTTCTGGATATAGGAATCTGAGAGTTTTGAGTTACAAAGCAGTTGGAAGACAGAGTTGAGAGTCCAAACTTCATGAGAGATAGTCAGTTGTAGAGGTGAGCCCTTAAAACGAAGGGTAGAAGATTAGATCATGTAGGTTCACGTTGAATTCCTGGCGTCAACGATCAGTCGTTTGAAGAAAGAACCAAATATGTTTATAGCTGTTCGTTTCGTCATTCCTTATAAACAAAAAGTTGAACGTGTTTTCTCATTATCTATAAAGAACTCTGTGTAAACCCTTCCAAGTTATGTGTTTTCCCCAAAATTATAAGTGAAGTATCTCCTCCTCTTTCTGTGTTAAGAACTTGCATCATATCTCCCAGATATTTATATGGGCCCTCTAATGTATGCATACACAATACATAATGCAAATGCATATACAGACATGAAAAAATATACATAAACATGCATGCATAAGCATATACATACACACATATATAAACAGAAATATGCAAACACACATACACTTACATATACACATATAAATGCATACAAATATATGCACATATGCATACATATACATTTACCTATATATAAATGCACATACATATATATTCATTTATACACATACATATATATGCCTATATTCATATACATACATACACACAAACATATATATGCATATATACATACAAATATACATACAAACACACATACACATATATACACACATACATATATACACACATATACATATATATATACATACATATACATACACATGTACATATATAAACACACACATATACACACATACATACACATATACACACATACATACACACATATACATACATATATATAATTGTGTCAGATCAATAATTACATGTTTCCAGCATTTCAGGCCTACACACGTCACAACTTTTCCATCGCCAAAATACTAGTTTTCTAGGCAAGTGGCTGAGGGGTATTATACAGGGATGAAGTTACAGAGTGTTTGTACTACAGCTAAATCTATTTCTCGGTTCAAAATGTTGAGATCCAGCAACAAACAAGAGCGAGATAGCCAGCAACAAGTCAAACAGCAAACCAGCTATATGCGGGCACTGGTCTCCCGGTTTATGGTTTTGTAATTCAGAGATGTGCTTCTGCTAGAGGGGTTGCTTTCACACCGGCTTACGGGAGGCCTATCCACCCCTACATACACATGCTAATAAACACATGCACGCACACATACATGCATACATACAGATGCACGCAAACATATATATGCATGAACATACATGCAAACATACACACAGAGAGGCACACATATACGCATATACATATATATGTATATACACACGCACTCATACACATACATGTAAAATACACATGAAGGAGCGTTCCAACAGTCATAAATCGTCAATGATCAGGGCGACGATGTTGGTGATAGTACGATTAAATTAAGTTTGACAATCCAATACGGGGAATTCGTTAGAAGAGACAATTACTCGTCGTAGTGTTTGTCCAACTGTACTAATGAATGATGTCGAGATCAAACGAAAACAAAAGCCAAACGATCAGCGGCTGGAGTGGGTTTTTTTTATAAGAAGTTTGTTTATAAGGCTCACACTTCTGCTGTAGATAAATGATGATGATGAAAAATTTCACACATTATTTTACAAATAAAAAAAAACGTAGGAATCAGACGAAAACAAAAATCCAACTGATCAGTATTAAAAACGCTGAACTTTTTTACATATATATATATATATATATATATATATATATATATATATATATATATATATTTAGTAAAAGTAAATTACAACGAGCACTTTTTCTTTCCTGTATTTTAATTAAACTAGTAATTTCACTATTACATTAAAATACACGCTGCTCTTTAGACTATTGTTCTAATCTCCTTTAAATTATATATATATATATATATATATACATATATGTATGTATGTATATGCATATATGCATATATATTTA
>NC_136509.1:78895433-78987933 GCF_053919585.1 Euprymna scolopes
AATTCTACCATTTCTACAAATATAATTTGCTGATTTCTTTATGTCCTCTGATGGGAAGAAGAATAAGAATAGTATTCTTTGAAACTCCGCGGAATAAGGACTTTGTAAATGTTTTTTTTTTTTTTGGAGTAATCAGTCGAACAATAAATTTTGATTGAAAAGTTGAACTTACACTTTTTATATTCTTTCTTTTATATATATATATATATATATATATATATATATATATATATATATATATATATATACATACATATATGCATATATATTATTTACATACATACATTTACATATATATATATATATAAATATATATATATATAAATATGTATATATATATATATATATATATATATATATATATATATATATATATATATATATATATATAAGCATAGCTGACAACCCGGCCTTGCGCGTTGGTAAAATTCGCTTAAACATGATATTTAAATTTATGCAGATTGCATATGTATTATTATAGAATCAATCTTTTCATGGTTATTATATATTACGAGGAGTAATTTACTCGGCTGTCTAATTCGTAAAGAAAAGAATAAAATCATGATGATGTTTTTTATTAAGTTTCGTCTGTGTTTACAATATCACGTAAGCTGATATTTGGACTTGACGCGGAATGTCATGTAAGAAGTCACTGCTTGTTTACGTTAAGTTTTAATACATACAAGCGAAGAAATGATTTGCGGCGATTGTAAATAATTTATATTCCTTTTATTGTAAATTGACCTGAGTAATAGGAAATAATGATATTAAATTTTGTAGGTACACCCTAGCTTTAATAGGGGACTATTTGTTATGTAATACAAGGCTATACGACTCTAAGATTATTATACATGGGTTTTTAAAAAAAAAGAAATTATTTGCTGAAATTTGATTATTTTCCTCGGCAGGTGTAACGTACAAAAATGTTCTGTAAAATTATATTTTTATTTATTTTTAAACGAGAAAAGCTATTTTTAAGTTTGGATTCTTTCCGATTTTCGATAATTACCGAATTAATGTTTGCACGAAAGATGTAGAAATGAGCTTAGTGCGGAATAAGTAAAAAGATTGGATCAACCGTTTATGAACCATACACACCGAGATAATAACTTTTATATACAAAGAGATAGAGAAAATAGAGTTTATACATGATAAATCACATTACATCAAATGTAAGTAAAAAAATATTTTAAGTTAACCTTGATTTAATATGGTTTCTCAAATATTAGACTATTTTTTATTATAGCTGAAGTATTTCTCTATTGAACTGTTTAAAATCTACGTCTGAATAAAATGTATATTTAAACAATAAATACACATGCACGCACGCACACACACATATGTACATACACAAACACACACACACACGCACACACACACACACATATATTGTATATACCTCATCATATTTCACTGGTTATCTTATCTTTGATACATAGCAACCTCATGCGTGGATATATATATATATATATATATATATATACATATATATATACATATATATGTGTATATATATAATTAAAGTACATATTATAAATGCCATATTTGCGTGTGCAGAAGTATCTTTACACAACTACTCTGTCAACTTGATCTATGAGCCATTCAGATATTCTTTTAGCAAATTATTCTCTCTCTCTCTCTCTCTCTCTCTGTTTCTGTCTGTCTGTCTGTCTGACTGTCTCTGTCTCTCGTACACTCTGTTTATATATATATATATATATATATATATATATATATATATATATATATATATATATATATAGCGGCTTTTTAAGTTTTTGACAGACTAGGAATACCTTCGAAGGGATGGCTGTTTGTGGTATTTTTTAAGCTAGGTGTGCCCAAACTCCACCCATACCTCCACTGAGTCGACTTTGTTAGTTACCAATAACAAATAAAACGTACAGACAGGACGAGTGGAATCAAATGCCGAGAAAACAGAGAGGACATACCGCACCTAGAATTCTGAAATGGGCACCCATATTTTACTAAACAGGCTCAACCTTGCTTAACTTCGCTGATCATAGGAGGACCGTGTGTCAACGCGATATATATATATATATATATATATATATATATATATATATATATATATATACTTACATGTGTGTATGCGTGTTCGTGTGCCATACAGAAAAATTGCAGAATATAGGAAAAGAGACACGAAAGAAGGGAAAGAAACTTATTGTGGCTAAAATAGCTGAGTAATTGGGAAGAGTTCAGAGATTAAACGATTCTTATGAATTTAAACATTGCCGTGACCAAATTGGTAACGTAAATTGCGATTTGGGGATTGCTGATGTTTTAATATTACTAGCAATTTGTATAAAACTATCTCCTCTGTTTGATGAAGTCAGATTAGACTAAAGTAACACTTATCAAAAGAAAAAAAATAATGTTTATTTTCTCTTTTCCATTAATAAAAACTATCAGTTTGTAATATATTAAACTAGAAGATGTACCAGGCGTTTCCCAATATTAAACGTAACGGTATTTTTTTATATAATGAATGAAAAATAACGGTAAGAATCTGGAAAATGTGCATGCAATTAATGTTTTTGCTAAACGGTACACTCCTTGTAATTAAAAAAAATCAGGACTAAAATCTAAACTTAAAAAACAGCGATTTATGTACGATAACCTTGAGGCCAGCTTACCACGTATTATAAAAGTATTTTTAGACCTAATTATTCTTAACATAAGGGAGCTGTCATGTGAACGATTCGGGCATGCATATTATTGAAACTTTTGACAACCAGATAAAAATCCGATGATTCCCCAAGTTATAGTTTTTCAATTTTGACCCGTTAGTAGCTCGTTTTCCAGATGAAATACCATTAAAATGTTTCCGGCAAGTCTGAATACTCAATATAACAAATGTTCGTTGAGAATGTAGGTTGATAGTTGTTCTCATACACACAATTGTCTTTTTACCCCAGGTATTTGAATAACATGTTCAGTAAAACGTTTCTTTTTTTTCTGTTTCCATTCATGTATATTAAGCCGTATATATATATATATATAAAAGTGAAAATGTATGTGGGTATGTGTGTGTGGGGAGGTATGTGTGTGTCCGTGTCCATTTCCCTACCTCTGTCAATTTTCGGTCTAGGGACTCAAGATTTGACACAATAAGTATTTGAAGAAAAATATGTTTAATAGAATATATTTGTTGTTTTCACGTTGGTTTCTATTTAACCCATAGTTGGGACCCTAACAGGTACTACCGCTCCGGGTCAGAGTTTGACCTGGGAACAATGGTAATTAAAGGGTGGCTCCACACTCCCCAAATCCCTCAAGCTGGGGGCTCACCACTTGATATAGTTTAAGGTCATATCCAGGACCACCATTGAGGGACTTTTTCTCTCTGCAGGGGTGCAGTCGATGTATTCTAACGCCCCACCTACAGGGCCGATATATACAGGATATTTGGCATTTGTATAAAGCGGAGTATTATGTTGCTTTCTTCGAACTTTGTTATAATTTTTGAGAAAGAGAGCTTTTTTCCCGAAATCATTAAAGATCCTTCCGGATATGTTATTAATATTCATCAGTAAGTTTCATAAAGAGTTTTTGGAGATTGATTACACAAATGGATTTAGATTTCTTTGTTCATACTTTTCAGCAGTGCATTTTTCTAAATTGCTGACGATCTTCATATATACCAACTTTAATTCATAATGTAATTATTAAATTAACACGAAGGTTCGTAATTGCTACCTTACTAATATTCTCACTGAACACGATTATCTCACCATTTTTTAAATTATTTTTTAAGGAATCAATTGCGGCGTAACAACACTAATAGTAGCATGTCTCCGGCAACAACTTAGTGAATACATTGTAGTTTACATTGTAATGTAGGGAACAAAATCTTTGTTCTGTAAAAGTATGTGATATAATAGCCTTAGTTCAAGTTAAAAATGGAAAATTCAAGTAACATTTTTTTATATTATGCTCGAAACGGAAACACTAATTTCGAATGCTTATCAAAGAACATATTGTTGCTTTTATTCGTTGCTATACTACTTGTAAGGTGAGTAATTTCTCAAATACACTTGTGACGTTAGGTTGTATAATCTGATTTGTTCGATTATCGAAAATAAATCTAATCCAAAGTTAATCCTTAATCTAAACCGTGAACACTAAACTCAAACCATTACTCCCTAAAAAATCAGTTTAAAACAAAAATAAAATATTTAGTCATAAACTGTTGTTACGAGGGGCGTGTAATGAGTAATGCCCTAACCCACTTCCTATTGTAGTAGAGCAACGAATCTTGGCACAGGTATTAGTATTTCTCTACATAAGAAACACCCAGAGTTATGCATATCTCCCATCGTTTGATACAGTTCTGGAGACCGTTTTCGTAGAACACCTCAGGTTGGTCCACCAACCAGGACATGACTTCAGAAATCAAGGCTGATACATCTGGTCTGGCAAACGCTTTGCTTTCAAAAACAACTTCATGGCTGGGAAGAGGTGAAAGTTAGAGGGTGCAAAGTCAGGAAATTAGGGAGGGTGGCGAAGGATTTCATAACCACACGCCCGTGTTTCTGATCTGGCAACATGCGAGTTGTGGAGCGGAGCGTTGTCCTGCCGGAGGATACTATCTTGCTGACCTTGCCCCGCCTCTTGATTTTGATAGCTTCCCTTAATTTCCTCAAAAGTGAAGCATAATAGGCTCCTATAATCGTGGTACCCCTTGCTAGGAAATCTGTCATCACTACTCCGCCCTAGTCCCAGAAGACTGTGAGCATGACCTCTTTGCCTTTTTGGAGGTGGTGAGTCCATGTGCTTCCACATCATTGACTGCGCTTTGGTCTCTGAATCATAGTGATGGACCCAATTTAATCTTGTGAAATCAGTCTTTTGAAAAACTTTGACTCATTTTCTTGGCAATTCTCCAAATTCATAATCAAGCACTCGACGTGTTCTCGCTTCTGGTATGGTGTGAGCTACATGGCAATCCATTTGGTAGACACCTTATGCATCTGCAAATGGTCATGAATGATAGTTTCCACGGACCTTGTACTAATCTTGACATCTTGGGCTATTTGGTGAATAGTAAAGCGCCGATCTTCCAAAATGGCAGCCTCAACTTGACGGACAGATTCCTCATCAATGGCAGAAGGGGTGGGCGACCAGGTCTGGGAGCTGTTTCCACAGACTTCCGGCCATGTTGGAATTCACGATGCCAGCGTTTTACAAGGTCATATGATAGGGCATTATCGGAATAAGTTTCTTTCATTTCATCAAAGTCTCCTGTGGTGTGCGCCGTTTCAAATACAAAAACCGGAGCACTGCTCGACATTCAACAAGCTCCATTTCACACCTGACTCAGGGCAAATACCTGTACAATAGAAAACACAATTAGTTCAGAGCTATAATTCGCCACAGGGACATTACTTTATTGCAAGCCCCTCGGACACTTATTTTTTGCGTTTATATTCTTGTTTTTTTATTGGTCATTCCTATCCAATGAATGAAGCATTTTGTGTTTTCAAACTTTTGTAAGTTTTGCTCGCAACACTCGGCAAAATCCTCCGGTTTACGCCAGGTGTCGACCAAACCCGAGCGTATATATAAACACATAAGGCTCACAATATGCACTGGCAGACGCGCGCGCACACACACACACACACATAAATACATATCTATCATCAATCTATCTCTCTCTCTCTCTATATATATATATATATATTATTATTATTATTATTGTTATTATTATTACGGTTTTATCTGATTTAGTTACACATGTTTCTTTTTTTTACACAGTGATCACCACTTATCAAGGCCCGGAAGCCACTCAGGGATAAGGGTTATTGCAAGTACATTACGTTAGTGTGGAGATTTGATGAAGTGTTTACTTAAGGGGGCGGTTCATTAGGAATTTGTTTACGTTGGACTTGAAGACATCCAAGTTGTAGTCAGGTGGGAAGCAGGCAGACGAAACAGAGTTCCACAGGCGTGCAGTTCTAAGAAAGGAGCTTTGTTCATGGAATCCGCGTTTTGATTTACCACAGATAAGGCGTGGGGGAAATTTTTCACAGTGGATTCAGCTAGACGGGTGTTTTTCGTGAAAGATTGTCGAGAGGGGACCAGAGATTGGAGTTCAGACGAGCACCTTCCATGGAAATAATGATAAAACAAGGATAGGATCGCAACGTCTCTTCTGTGGGAGAGAGGTTGCAGGGTAGAGAAAAGGGCATCCCCCATTAAGCCACGAAGTCTATTTTGTACTCTGTCAAGGCAGGATAGGCTGTTTTTAGCAGCTCCTGCCCATATATGGCAACAGTATTCCATCCTTGGACGTACTTGACTTTTATATAGATAGAGAATTGCATCAGTAGTGAGATATCTTCTGGAGCGGTAGAAGGATCCCGCTATCTTTCCAGCGACCTTGGCAACAGACTTGACGTACGTGTTCCATTTTAGATCAGGAGTCAAGGTCACACCTAGAAGCTTGTCAAAACATGGGGCCTCACCCAGACGAGAGGCATCCATCCCAATTAGTGCCAGATGGGGATCAGAACGTTGATTATGTAAGGATCGGAGTTTGGTTTTCGATGCATTAAAGGTAACCAGCCACGTCTTCCCCCACTGAACCACGCGCTCGAGATCGGAGGAGAGAGAATCAGAGAGAACTTTGTCATTTACAGCCTTTTTTGTGACCGGATCGTATCAACGATCCAGCGACTTCGTCAGACTTGAACAGAAGTGTTTAATATGATTTGGAAAGACGATATTAGAAGAGAACGATTTAATCCGTGTCTATCTGGCTAAAGTTCTTAGACTCAACTTCACCCGTGTTCGATGTTTTTTTTTATTTATTTATTTAATTATTACATCTTAAAACTTTAATGCTGTCAGATCAAAATTGAGATGATACTTATTTATGTCAGAGATCGCGGCAAGAAGCATCGTTTTGTGATCCGAAACCCGAATCGCCTGCATCCTGGTTGAGTAGTTTGTCACCTAAGCAACCGGACTACGCGCAAGAAAGTATTTTGCTAACACAGATGAAGCAAATTTCCGACTATGGAATAATTAATCTCAAACACAATTTTTCACCACTGAGAGCCCAATCAGAAGTCTCACAACTGTAATTTTATTTCACTCGCTTGAACGATGTTATTCAACAAGTTAATATCTGAAAGCTAACAAACCGGAAGTTCAAAGTTTGAGTTTTTCAACTGATAAGCCAAAATGAGGGAAACACCTGAATCTGAACTTCGGCTTTTTTGACTCTCAAGGATCGTGTTACCTGTGACTGTGGAAATAATTATATAATCTCTCACACGCTGAATACACACACACACACACACACACACACACACACACATATATATATATATATATATATATATATATATATTTCTTCTATTTTATAAAAGTTACTTCATGTGTGTGTGTCTGTGAGTTTCAGTCTTCATAGGTTCTGTAACGGCTAAGCCAACTTTTTGCAATATGCCTTGCAATGTTTTTAGATATTTGCACAAAAATTCATCGGATAGGTATCGAAACTCGAATAAATCCGAACTTAAATAAGCTTATCCCTCTTACAGAAGAAACTATACATTCTACAGAAAGATTTTCAATTTACACCTGCGAAGAGAAATAAAAAAAAAACTCCTACCAAATGATTTCTTCGTAAAATAAAACAGAGTTATTATAATCTGGAAATATATAGCAAAGTGATATAGCATTTGAGTAGGGATCGAATGACCTCCGTTAAGCACGGGTGGCCTGTCCATTTTATATGTTTTTTTTTCTTATTAAAAAGTTCACTTTAAAATAATAGAAGAAGTAATATTTAAAATTGGAGCTAATCATGTCTCCGTTTGCCTAGTTCAACACTAAACATGAGTTAGAAGTTAATAGAGGATTCATTCTATATTAATGAATACGCAATGTGAGCTAAATTTAAATATCATGTTTACTAATATTTGCGACCGGTCAACGCCGTGCTGCCATCTTGTTTATATATATATATATATATATATATATATATATATGTGTGTGTGTGTGTGTGTGTGCGTGTGTGTGTATGTGTGTATATATATAAATATATATATATATATATACATTTATATTAAAAAGAGAAGGTATAGGTAAATAGAGAGAGAGAGAGAGAGAGAGAGAGAGAGAGAGAGAGCCAGAGAGAGATGATTGGAATGCATATGTTTTGTACCCAAGCAGACATTGGGTTGGATATTTTTTACATTACTGAACAAAAAAAAAAATTAAATACAATCTAGGTGTTTTATAAAAAAAAATATGAACGGTCTAACTATCTGAAGTTTGCAACTCTATTTCCCAGATCCTTCTTCAGCTTACTTTTTCTACTAAAATTACCTCACGCAGCTATATATATATATATATATATATATATATATATATATATATATATATATATATATATATATATATATATATATTGCGGGTGGGGACATGCACCAAAGAAAAATGCCGAAAGAAACATATGCATATAGTTTGAATATTTCTTTGTATCAGAGTGGGTAGAATTCGTTTGTGTTTCTTGCGCCTTACATAAAATGATATTTGCATATCGTGTTTATCAAATACCTGGAAAGTAATTTCATACTTTAAAAGGTACAGTAAAATATTTCACATGAAGAAAAAATATATAATGCCTCCAATTCATCAGTTTTACTAGGCACATTCATATCATCTCTTTTTGCATAGCTTGAAATAATGTTCTGCTGTCCCCTGCAGTGATGAGAAAAATATTATTAGTATATTCGAAGAAAATGTATCATACAGTATGATTGCGTAAAATATTTCTCACTTTGTGTCCATATAATCTTGCTGATATTTAGCACTTAAGGCGCCCAGTTCTGTTTCTCCAACAGCGAACAATCGGCAGCCATATTGGTTTTCTAAGTGCTGACACCTAGTGGTACTTAAGAGAAACCGCTTTCCCAATTCGCATTTACTCTGAACACGTTTTTGTATTTCTTGAAAACATCCCATGATATATATGGTTTTATTTTAATCAATATTTTACAAGATTTGCTTTTATTTCCACCGAGTCATAAGAAATGGAGTGAACGTCTTTGATAATGGAGCTCAACGAACTACGCACCTCTTTTCTTTCTTGTTTAATATTTCGATTCGAGTAAGGCCAGTCGAGGAAAAATAATATAAATATAGCAAAATGTGCGTTTATAATTACGATGAAATTGTATTGTACAGCGGATATAATACGGAGTGGCACATACTCTTTTTACTATATAATTTTTTTGTAAATGAATGAAATTAATTAATAAGTTTATTTTTGCATGTTTAAAAATTAGTATTTTTACGCATGTTGATCTATGACAAATATTGTCACGTAAACTGCCTCTTTTGAAGCTTCACAAACACAGTGCCTTCGCTGGGCAACTGACTTATACGCCATCTTGTAGCACGTTAAAACCTAACGATGCAAGAAGAAAAAACATCAGTGAAAAAAGAAAGCATATTGAAATGAATATTACAGAAGATCTATTAAACTTCTTTATTAAAATAGAGATATTGACGTGTAAAATAACAATGCCCGTATTCTGAATATATTTTTCAAATTTTATTTCAAGCAAGATAGAAGTGAATGATTTCACAATAAGTAATTGAACTCATATGTCTATTTCTGTTTGGAAATAAGCCAAAATCTGCAGAAATATTCATGTACAGATATGTTATTAAATAATACTTTACATTATACAGGGTGCCCCCACCGAAAAAAAACAGAGTTTTCTGAGCATTTTACAGTCAACGGAGAAAAAAGCCCAATGACCCTAGTCTTTTGATGTGATGTTTTGAATATAATAAACTATTTATGACCAAAGTTTCATTCCATTCGGACAAAACACTAAGAAACAGGGCCTAATTAGAGTTGGTTTACGTTTTTTTTTTGTTCGTTGCCGAATTCGAATCGTTCGACTGGTGTTAATCGTTACACCCTGCACTGAAGATTCCCGGAAGGATGAAAAACAAGTATCTGTAGGTATTTAATTATTATAGTAAAAAATAATTAAGACAGCACCTTTAAGAAATTCGTTTGTTATCGTTGGGCACTGTCAGTTGAATTAAAGTCGGCCAATTTAGCTATTATGCATAGATCATCGTATAATGATAAGATCACTGTCTGACTGACGTAAAGAACATTTAAAATGTAAATGTTAAAATTCAACATTATTTCACGCGGTTAATGGTAGCCTACTGGATAGGTCTTTGCTAATCGAGCCAAAGATGTCTCGTGTTCCGAGTTCGAATCGTTCGACTGGTGTTAATCGTGACACCCTGCACTGAAGATTCCCGAAAGGATGAAACCCTAGTGTATGTAGGTATTTAATTATTATAGTAAAAAATAATTATATAAATATATATTTATATTTATATATATATATATATATATATATATTTATATAATTATTTTCCCCGGCCAGAAAACATCGCATCCTACAAGAGCGATGTCGTCTGGCAGTGGAAATAATTATATAATCTCTCAGAACTTCTTAATATATATATATATATATATATATATATATATATATATATATATCAATATTATCAATGCTATTTAATACTATTCATTTATTATCTAACCATTAATAATAGATAATTTAATACTCTGTAAATCTGTATTGCTTTATTTTATTTTTTTTTTCACAGCAATCACCACTTATTAAGGCTCGGAGGCCATTCGAGAATAAGGGTTTATGGGTATACATAAGTCATCGTGATTATAGCGTAGTAAACTTAGGGGGACGGTTCATCAGGAACCTGTTTCCGTTGAACTTGACGACGATCAGATTGTAGTCAGCTTGAATATATTATAAACTAATATAATTATATTATAATATTATATATTATAAACTAATATAATTATATTATTATATTATATATTATAAACTAATATAATTATATTATAATATTATATATTATAAACTAATATAATTATATTATAATATTATATATTATAAACTAATATAATTATATTATAATATTATATATTATAAACTAATATAATTATATTATAATATTATATATTATAAACTAATATAATTATATTATAATATTATATATTATAAACTAATATAATTATATTATAATATTATATATTATAAACTAATATAATTATATTATAATATTATATATTATAAACTAATATAATTATATTATAATATTATATATTATAAACTAATATAATTATATTATAATATTATATATTATAAACTAAGCTTCGTACCCTGTCCTATTGCCCTAATGTCACATCAATGTGCCTGTTTTACAAATATTTTAATGGAATGTGTTTTGATCTACTCGTTGCACTTGTACCCCTTCGACGTACATATCCCCGACAAACCAGCTTAGCAATAATATCTCACCCCAACACTGTTGATGTCCCTAAATGCCAGAAAGCTTTCTATTCTAATAGTTCCTTCCCTCGAACAGCTAGACTTTGGAATCGTCCTGCTTCTCTGGCTGTACTGATATGCAGAAGTGTAATGTAAAATAAATACATATCTTGTGGTTCTTCTTAGACATGACCCCAAATATTAGTAGCTTCTTACGTCCAAGTGGCGATATGCTTTGTAAGAGGTGAAAATAAATAGGACAAACGATCTCTTAGCGGTTTATGTTTTGAACATTCATATAAACTGCTGATAAAATATTAAAGACCATTAAAAATCTTTAAAAAATACACCTTTTCTTAAGGATCGATTTTCAAATCTTCAGATTTAAGGTTACTGATACTACAATCTAAAAGGTTATGGAAAGTAAAAGGTACATTCAAAACACTTTATTTAAAAATGTGTATTTATATTAACTAAGCCTTTTTACACATGATCAAGATTATAAGACCAAGAGTATAAATTGTTAGATTTATGGCAATTCTAATGCTTTTAGTTCAGTTAGAGATTAGCAATCACTATGTAAATGTGTTACCATGCCTAAAACAAGAAAAGTAACCGAAGTTGATCGCTCTCGAATTCTAGGATTCCATAAGCAAGGTTTGTCACATCGAGCGATATCAGCTTATGTAAATCGCAGTAAAACAGTTATTTGCAATTTTCTAAAGAACACTGAGAATTATAAAAAAGGAACATCCTTTGGTAGACCCGCCAAAATTTCTCCTGCATTTAGTAGGATAATCAGACGCCTTTCCTCTAGACAAATTAAGGCGGTTTCAGATGCTGATTGCAGTCCAATAACCATCAGACGACACTTACAACAAAAAGACATCGTAAATAAAAAGAGTAAACAAATTCCTCGATCGCTTCCACGTCACAAAGTGGACCGCTTAAGAGTTGGTCGTGAATACCAAACCTGGGACGTTGAGAAGTGAGAGGAAACCCTGTTTTCTGATGAGAAAAAAATCAAATCAGATGGTCCTGATGGCTTCCAACGATTATGCATGATACAAAATGCCCCTTGAAATTTTTTCAGCACGTCATATTGGTGGAGGATCCGTAATGGTATAGGGTGCCTTTTCTTACAGAATGACGCTGGAGTTCTAGTTGGTGCAGGGTCGGCAGACAGAAGCTGGGTATGTTAGCATGCGACAAAAAGCATCTTTGATGATGAAGGGCCATCGTTTGTATGGGGATGGATGGTTATTCAAAGAGGATAACGCTGCAATCAACGCTGGAAGACGGGCCTTGAGCATTCTACAAGAAAATAGAGTCAATCTCATGGGACATCATGCATGCTCACTTGACTTGAAACCAATTGAAAATGTTTGAGGATGGATGACAAGTGAGATTTATCGACATGGCAAACAGTATTCAACAAAAAATGAACTTCGTGAAGCCATCTTCAGAAACTGGAGCAGGATAACCCACACCTTAATTCAAACCCTTATTTCTAGCAGGCTCGTAAGAATTTTTTTAAGTTATCATAAGCAGTTTGATTGTTGAATGTTTTCATACACTTTTCATACACTTTTTGTATAATTTAATAGAATTTTTGTCTCTGGTCTTATAATTTTGATCATGTATAAAAATCCTGATTTAATAAACATTTTAATTTAAAAAATAAATATTTTGAGTGCAGATTTGTGTTTCCATAACCTTTTAGATTGGTAACCTTAAGTCGGAAGACTTTAAAATCTATCTTTTAAAAAAGTTGTCTTTTTAAAAATTTTTAAGTGGCCTTAAATTTTTGATCAGCAGTATATTTTACTGGATTAGGGCTTTAAATATTTACACAATCCCTGATAGTGTTATGTAACAATTGTTTGTTTTTCTGTAATATTTTTAACTCATTCTCTGGTTGGTTGGTTGTTTTTGTTTTACGGTATATCAACCCTTTTAAGGGTATTTAATACCGAATCCGAATATTTTGAAGAAAGATGGTTTAATAGAATATATTTGTTGTTTTCAAGTCAGTTTCTATTCAACCCATAGTTGGGACCCTAACAGGTACTACCACTCTGGATCAGAGTGGGCCTGGTAGCAATGGCAATTAAAGGGTGGCTCCACATTCCCCAAATCCCGCAAGCTGTAGCCTCACCACTGGATATAGTTTAAGGTCATATCCAGGACCAGCGTATGATCTGATTTTATTACTTCATCTTGCCTTAAGTAATTATGTTTGTGTCTACCTTGCGCAAAAAAAAAATCTGTATTTATATTTTCCTCACAATGAAAGGGCATACACTGTCAAATACCTCTTTAACAGAACGCGGATGTGTGTATACACATGCATACAAAATACAAAATTCCGTCACTGCTAATAAAAAAGAAAATACCAAGGAATAACAGGTAGTTAGAGAGAACGATGCCATTAGAGATGTGAGTGACGTCATAGCCGTAAAAAGAAGTCACGGGGGCCAGGTTAATGAGAAAATAAATGTCATTGTTGCAACGTTAAAATATGAATTAAAGTTCTTTCCTATATGTGTCTACTTTGCGAATGATGATTGGGTAACGTTACAGTTATGCTATGTGAAGAAGGTGATATCCTGGTGGAGTTAAATACAACACACTGCCTCCGAACAAATGGATATTGTGTGAAAGGATTGCTTCATAAAAGATAAATAAAACCCAATGAAATAAAATAAAAAAGATAATGCATGGGATATGATAAAATTACAAGTGAATATATAGTAGACTGCCGTATTTCAATAAAAATAGTGCAGATTGGCATGACAACGTAACAGATGTTGCATTAACCTCTTCCTCCCCAAAAAGGAAGTACTTGTTCAAATTTTTTACATAAAATGATTTCGTTAATTCATAGGAGGGCGGATTTATTAGAACATAATCAGAACTATCTCCACTCGTTCCCATTATAATATGATATATAATAAATCACTAAAGTTGCATTAAGGTAAAGATGCCTGGACCTAGAATAATATTTTTATAAGTATCCTGCATTTAGGAACCAACTCTCAATTAGTCCTCGCGCGAAAGCGCAGGACACAAAATGTTTTAAATAATAATAATAATAATAATAATAATAATAATAATAATAATAATAATAATTATAATAATAGAATAACAATAACAAATCTTTCGCTAGCGAGGACTACTATTGAGCGTAACCAGTTATACACTCCTTTTGAAATTTTCATCTCTATTTTTCTCGTTATCTATTGAATATTTTAATGAAACCTATATGAAATATGTTCCTTATTACATTGTTAAGATGTTCTATTCTGAAAGAATAATACTTTTTTTTTTAAGAATTAAAAAAAATATCTAAAAAAGTTATTTTTAAAGTTTTTGTTAATTTCAGATTTTCTCATTATTCAGACATGTATGACAAAGAGGGGGTTGCAAAAAAGAGTTGTGGCGTGAGGATCATTACGAACTGAAACAGAGAGAATATTCAGACCTATAATAATACAAACAGGGGTTGCAAAAATGAGTTGTGGTGTGCGCAGAAATACAATCTGAAATAGAGAGGCTGAGAGTTTATATAAATACATACAACAGCACATTCATCTTTTTTTTAAATTGAAATTACTAAATTAAATAAAATATAATCTTAAAAAGATACGATACATGTTAGAAAAGCATTTCATCCAAGGCATGAAAATTGTTGAACAAAATGTGTTTACTATATAAAAATAAAGGTACAAGATTCAATTTGAAATTTATTTATCTTTAAAGTGCTCTTTTATACATTTTACAAGGTAAAGTATTAAATTTTTATACCTTACTTTGTAAAAGTTTAAAAGTACACTTTGAAGATAAATACATTTCAAATTGAATCTTGTACCTTTATTTTTAAAGCCGATAGTAAAAACATTTTGTTTAACAATTTTCATGCCTTGGATGAAATGCTATCATAACTTGTATAACAATAGTATAAGACGTTGTACTATCTACTCAACTATTTGATTTGTATAGGAAATAATGCAGTATAAATTACAAAATTATTACAATATATTAACTTATTAAAACACTTTTTTAAATATATGCGAATTAAGAAACCCTTAAACTGTTTATAGATGATTACAACTTGCTATATCAACGATTTTTCAAAATATTATGCTGTATCACTGAATGGAATAAGAGTTCCTATTTACAATACCTCCCCACGGGACAGAGTTAGACACCAGGGTCGTTTTTTAATGTGGAGAAAAAGAAACAAAAATAAAAATTGTCTCAGTCGTGAAGGATTTCTCTTCCACTGACCGAGAACAAGATATGGAATAAGAGTTATTGGTTGTCTTGCTATAGCTATTGCAAGAATAATGAGTCTAAAAAATAATTATATGTGACACTTCATTGAGTATCCGTACGTTGCCGTTGCCTATCACAAAAGTAGCATAATTTTGCTGATACAAATAGTTTTTATTTATACACTGTTTTGCGTGTGTTGTTACAACTTACAAGTCACCACACTGGCGACAAGGAATTTGAAACATACACGGCAAATAAAAATAGCATAACTAATGTTGATGGTTATATATATATATTTTTTAACATGAGGTCCACCACTTATTAAGGCCCGAAGGCCACTCCGCGATAAGGGTTATTGCGTGTACAGTAATCAATGAGATAGTATTGTAGTAATAATTACTATTGGGGGGTTTGATAGAGTGTCTTGCTTAAGAGGGCGGTTTGTCAGGAGTTTGTATATGTTAGACTTGAAGACGTCCAAGTTGTAGACCAGTGGGAAACAGGCAAGCGGCAGAGAGTTCAACTGATGAGAAGTTCTAAGAAAGAAGCTTTACTCATGGAATCTACGTTTGGATTTAGGCACAAATAGAGAGTGGGGAAAATTATTGACAGTAGTTTCAGCCAGACAGGTGTTTCTCGTGAAAGATGGGCGAGAGCGGACGAGAGATTGGAGCTCAGACGAGCACCTTCCATGGAAATAACGATAAAACAAAGACAGGCTCACAACATCTCTTCTATGGGAGAGAGGTTGCAGGGAAGAGAAAAGGTCATCCCCCACTAAATCACGAAGTCTATTTTGTACTCTGTCAAGGCAGGATAGGCTGTTTTTAGCAGCTCCTGTCCAGATGTGGCAGCAGTACTCCCTCCTTGGACGCACTTGGCTTTTATACAGATAGAGAATTGCATCAGTAGTGAGATATCTTCTGGAGCGGGGAGTGGAAAAACATAGCATTTATTTATATTGATAAATTGATTCTGTTCGGAATTTTATTACATACCACCGGCTGCGTCGCGTCGGCACACACAACACCGAGTCAAACACAATATCGAGTAAACTCAACATCAAGTACACTCAACATCGTCTTACCATCAACGCTTACCCTGTGAACTCGGAGTATGGGAAATTCCCATATGCACGAAACAATCTCACTGAAAAACTAATACCCTAACTAAGGGTAAGGATAATGAGTAAACGTTGGAAATAATGATGGTTAAGATTATTACGAACTTGCCAGGATTTGAACGTAGAATCTTCTGATAGATGGTCAGATGCGTTATCCATTGCGGCACAAGTCCTGTCCGTATGCCGAAAGATTATACCGTGACTGTATACAGCTATATAACATTCCGTTGGCATGGGAAGGTAACTTTTTCGACGATTGCACGAAACCGCTGAAAACCGCTATTTCGGGCTTTTTGTGTGATTCGGCGTTGTTCTTTACGAACACTATATAGATAAGAACTATCTACGAACTCATGCTTTTCAGGGAAAAAATATTTTTTTTAATTCGGTGCTTCTGTTCAAACATTTTGTTTGTATATATACGCACACACGAATAAATATATACACATTTAGAATTATTTTAAGAGTATAGATAATTTCATTAAACATAATTGTATGATTTACTATGAATACATATATATATATGTGTGTGTATATATATATATATATATATATATATATATATATATGTGTATTAATCACCTTGCGACAATTCTCGTTTGATCGCTGTAGTTAGCAACTTTGACCCACGTCAGTACTAGCCAAGTGGGCATTTATAAATGTCAAGTTGCGTAGCTATCAGATTGGCGACACTTCAATAATATAAAAATACGTAATCTCTTTTGATCAGTAGAAACATGCGACCAGGGTCCTCTTGTGAATTGGATATTACCTTGACATGTCTGCATACGGGAGAAGCCGGTTCAGTTCGGTTAGATGAATTCCGCTGTTATAATTGCATTTTAACAATGCACTAATTATACGATTTCTGAATTGGTACTAGAACTAATATCTGTATTTTCTGTTCCCACATACATGAGAGGTATGCATAACGGAAACTATAAACATGAAAAAAAAATCAGGACGGGTCAAGGTGTTATGACATTAAAAATATCAATTATTTTCCCCATGTCAAAAATGTTTTTGAATGATTGCTCTTTTTTTTAATATTATTTAATTATTATTTTTTTTTTTTTTACTAATTTTTTTTTTACCGATTCCCTATTAAATTGTTCACCTTGGGGGCCCGTTATTCAACCGGCTAATGATTGTTCCTGAAAAAAAGATGTTGTAGGAGGTTGACGGTCTGGCGTGAGAGAGAACAAGAGAAATCGAATCAATCATTGAAAGCTGCCCGCATCTTTTCCATCGTCACAACTAACCATGGGCAGAGCAATTATAATCGGAAATCTCAAGGTTATAATTTAGTGGTCGTTCTCTTTGCTTTTCGTTCGTTCTTGTTTGCTTGGGGAATGTGGGAGGCTACATGAAATGGAACTTTGACCTCCGGCATATGCATGCACATTTCTCTATTGATTATCGTTGAGATATTTTACTATGCGGGCCGCCGTGTATAAAGATATGATATGAAATGCGGCAGTTATCTTCCCTATTCCTCATCTTCATTAAAGTTTTTTTTTTTTTTATATCGACAAACAACTACAAAAAACAACAGCTTAATTTTTGGTACCATAATCTTACAAAAACAAAAGCTCACCACTTATGTAACACAGTTACTTATAAATTTGCCCCATTCAAAATATACGTTAACTACCCCTCAATACATCACATCGCTATACATTTGAATCATATAATGTAGGACATGATCCTATGTAAAAAATCAAAAATAGCCCGAATGGCTTTATAATATAGCTTACTACCATATATTTAAATATAAACTAACGATATCGCTTATAGAACTATATATTCCAATTGAAAATCACCTAAATAGATGAATATATACCTCGCTCATGAATTTTATAATAACAATTACGCTATTAGATGTGTCCGCATGCTGCAATTGAAAATAAAATGACTAGCTTCATAATATAGTACAAGGTCGTGTATTTAACCATATTACATACGATATAACGTACGTCCGAATACACTACTGATCCAAAATTTAGGACCATTAAAAATATACTTTTTTTAAGATAGATTTAAATCTCTTCCGACTTAAGATTACTAATACTATAATCTAAAAAGTTTATGGGAACAAAAATATCTACATACCAAAGATTTTGATATTTACATTTTGTTTTTAATTAGACCTTTTACACAGGATCAAAATTATAAGATCAGAGAAAAAAATTATATTAAATTGTACAAAAAGTGTATGAAAAGTGTAGGAAAACATTAAGCAATCAAACTTAATAATGATTTCTCCCTCCGTTGCTTTTAGATTATAGCATCAGTAATCTTAAGTCGGAAGAGTTTCAAATCTATCCTCAGAAAAATGATTTTAAAAAAAATTAAGTGGTATTAATTTTTGGATCAGCAGTGTATTTCAAACCAATATAACTTTACTAGCTTAAAAATATAATATATAATAATATGTTCATATGTAAATGGTATAATAATAGAAAAACAATATGACAAACAAGCATACATGCTTATATACAATGCAAAATATCATTTTTGTCTGTATAAAATATTCAGGAATTACAAGAACTGTTTCATGATATATCACACGGTACTGTATACGATATCTTGTGTGTATGCATGCAGCAATCAATAATAATATTGACGAACTCATATTATACCATATTTCAATACACTTGGCCAAGATCAAATTGTAGTATCTGTTCTTCAGATGCTGCACTTCCATTTCTTGTTCTCTTTCGATGGAGGAGCATCCCTTCGTTACTGAGACAATTTTATTTGTTTTTGTACCTTTTCTCCACGTTAAAAAACGACGCTGGTGTCTATCTCCGTCCCGTGGAGAGGCATAGTAAATAGGTACATTTTAACATACAGCGTTCGATATAACTTATGTCGCAATAAGAATTATGATAATACATTAAAGCAACGTATGATATCACAAAAGTCCCGATGTATTATCAGAAAAAAAAACTAATAAAAATATAATATATCGCAGAACGATATGTCTCAGCATACGACGACGATATCATTTATATCGGAAGTTTATATCGAAAATAATCTCAATTACTTAATAATACAGTTTTACAAAGTATATTTAGGCATACGAAATACTATAACGTGTGTGTCCTTATACTTCAAGAGAAGATTACCCAAAATGTTTGATAATGAAAATGGGAAAGCTCGTAGTTATCTGCCTTAAAATACGGTCTTGGTGGCTGAGTTAACATTTCAATTCCTAGTTATGTCAGCAGCTTTAGAAACCGGACAGTGTATTACAATAGTAATTTCTCTTTATAATCTCAGGTTTCTTTTGAAATATTCACACGTGTGATTTGTTTAAATGGGTTATTTCATACGTGGAAATGGTTAGGACTCATGAATACCAGGTAAGCATGTTAAATATTACTTTTCTGCACATATTTCCCACGGTGCTGCTGAATACTTACCTTGTTTAAGATTTACCATGTTCATTGTTGTTCAGTAATAAAATCTGAAAGTCTACAAAAATCTAAAAACACCGCACTAAAACAGCATATCTAAATTTTTCAAGAATTCAATTCTCCGTCGTCTCCAATTCGCCAATTCATTATTCAAAGTGACTGATCTCACAATATCAAATGAATTCCATAGACATGAATATATATATATATATATATAGATATATAGATATATATATACAGAAAGAGGGAGAGAGAGAGAAAGAGAGAGAGAGAGAAATATAGAAATAAAAAGGAGCAAACAGAGTTATGTTTTTTTTATTTTTCTGGTTATAAATAAAATAAAAACGAAACGTTGATGAATACATGACTCAGTTTGTTCCATTTTATTTCTATAATTTGTCAGAATACGCTTTCCATTATTCTTATATATATATATATATATATATATATATATATATATATATATATATATGCATACACACACATATATATATATATATATATATATATATATATATATATATATATATACATTTTTGAACATATTTATGGCAATTAAGTTACAGAGAATATTCAGTCAGGCTTATATATATATATATATATATATATATATATATATATATATATATATACATAAATGTATATATAAAACCGTTATACACTATTTAATCTTAGCTGACATAGGAATTGATGCCTTCCATAAGTCAAATATTTCATGGTTTTTCTATAGGCAAATGAATTGCACGTATATGAAATAAAAGTACGATCTATTTTTTTTCCTCGTTGAAAAAAGGATTGCACGACATTCAAAATATTTCACGCACTTCTAAGCTGGAATCCCGTCATTTTTTGTATTCAATCAAAAGTTATTTATTTCTACAGACGGCGTTTTAAAATTAAAAGCTCTATATTTGAATTTCGGCCGAATGTTTCGGAGCAGTCCGCAACTTGATTTGTTATTATGGGTGAACTTATTCAGTCAAGCCCTCAAAGATTTCTCCCTCTGTTGAAGCTATCGACGGTATTAGGTTCTGGGAGAATGTACAATTATCTTTGATGTGAATCAGAAACACAGATACATTATTGAATTCCTAGCAAATTCCATAGAGTATGAGGGTATATATTAAAAAAAAAAGAATTCTGGGGCGGAAAAGAACAATTTGTAAAATTGTACCAATAAGCTCTTCGTATCTCTTAAACTTTTCGGGCTGATAAAAATCGGTAGAACCACTTTCGTATAAAAGACACGTTTCACACGCTCATACATATCCATCGTTCGTAGTTGTCCATACTGCACGTATCATAAAATAGAAGGTGTGTCGATAGGCTTAGTTTTGGGCATGCTAATAGCGAATATTATATGGGTTTCCATGAAGAGCAATTGCTCTTTTGACCCACGAAATATTTGGTCTACTTCGTTATGTGGACGACACATTTTGCCTATTTAATAACCAAATGAGGCAAATAATTTTCCTCCTTACTAAATAAGATTCATCCCGCGTTGCAGTATACTTACAAAGGGGAGTCTACTTTGTCCATAGCTTTTACAGCTGATAACAATATGGTTTTCTTCAAGTATAACGTAAACAAGTTCTTGATTCGCCGTTCCATTTGTAAACAAATTTAATGAATTTCCATTACTAACAATTACTATATTGTCCAATTTCTACTGTACTTTAACCCTTATCCTCGAGTGGTCTCTTGGCCTTGATAAGTGATGATGCCTATGTAAAAAAAGGTTAGAGCGTGATTAGTCTCTAGGATCGTCGAGTAATATAACGTTGCTGTATTTCAATCGCTTTCCCCCAATTTTTTGTCTTTTTTCCCCCCATACATAACGTAACGCAACGTGATTTTTTTTGTACATATTTTCGAGTCTCATTCGTGCAATTTTTCTCCAAAATAAATACCTCGATACAGCTTTGATAAAGCGAGGGATAAACCGGTCAGCTGACCCCCCCATTTATTCTTCTCCTCACCCCATTACCTTTATTTTAAACGTTTTAATCATTAACTTAAGTTTTCCCTTCATGATTGCGATGTATAATTTTTTTACTCCTTAAAGAATCATGGAATATATATATATATATATATATATATATATATATATATATATATATATATATATATATATATATATATATATATATACAGGGTGACCCCCCCAAAAAAAACAAAGGACATTCAATTGCTTTTTTCTGAGAATTTTACAGTCAAAGGAGAAAAAAGGCCATAGACCCTTGTGTTTTGATGTGATGTTTTGAATATAATAAACTAGTTATGACCAAAAGTTTCATTTCATTCGGACAACACACTAAGAAACGGGGCTTAATTAGAGTTTTGGTCCGTTTTTTTGGTCACCCTGTATATATATATATATATATATATATATATATATATATATATATATATATATATATATATATATTAACAAGACTTGGTGAGTTAGTTTATCCCGGTAATAAATGGATCGACTTAAACGATAACATGAAACATTGAAACGGCGATAAAATAGGGAAAATAGTATCCAATCGAACGAAAAGATTTCAAACCAATGCAGTATCAAATGGAAGTCAGCATCCCTTACTGTTTTCAAAGGTTGTATAAATGCATCGCATAATAATATATTTTTATTATTAGATGTTCTTATGTAGTGATGGAACAAACTAAATGCAAGGCGGTTTATCGGTTCTGTTAAAAACAAAGAAATAATAACTTTTTTCAACAAATAGATTCAAAATTCATCTCTCTATTTCCTCCACAGAAATTAAAAAAAACAAAAAAACAGTACTTGTTTTTGCAAGCGTTCAAATTCTATTCCTTCCTCATTACAATATTTTTCATTTTAAAATGTGTATATCACTTGCCATTGTGGAATTCAGACGAAAATATTAGTCTTAAGATCTCACTTCCTGACGAAATTTTTGGCTCCTAAATGAGCTCAAGGGAT
This sequence comes from Euprymna scolopes, assembly GCF_053919585.1. Classification (NCBI taxonomy): domain Eukaryota; kingdom Metazoa; phylum Mollusca; class Cephalopoda; order Sepiida; family Sepiolidae; genus Euprymna; species Euprymna scolopes. The sequence continues at coordinate 78,918,570 of NC_136509.1, forward strand.
AGCCTAGTCATCGAATGAATGTATAAGATCATTAGACGTGACTTCATAAAGATATTTCGAAAATCTACACGGAATTTCAAACCATACCCTTTATTTAATGTACGGGACAATATGAACTCCATCCTTCTGCCATGGCTGGTTAAGAGGCCTTAGTAATTCGCAAATGCATTTTAAGTGTTGGATGAAGTGAGAATTGAGCTTTTACCCTCCAGAATACTGTAACTTTGCAATTTAATTATACCAAATACGTTAGCACTATGTCTCGGATCTTTGCGAACAATTCCAATTATTTTATGTAGAAAATAAAAACTTATACCGACCGATAGGTAACACTCAAGATGAGAACAGTAGTCTTAATTCTCCAAATAATACAAACGATCAATCCTCATCTGAAAGATTCATAAAAGCAATAATTGATATGTTCAACATTGTTTAATTACTACAACGATAAGATTTCTTTTCTTTCTTGGTTTTCAAAACTACGCTTTTTTATTTTAGTTGTGTTGCCATCTATATTTTATTTCATTTAATAAATCTCATAATTTGTAGGATTAATTCATTCGTATCGTTTTCGGGTGGAGTAACTAAAAGATGAGATGCATATGTAAAACATCTGCTAAATATTTTCGGACAATCACATGTTGTTGCATATTAGTTGTGAAAAGCCGGTGTTATTGATGGATCTAGATACACGGATATGGAGCTGGGTGCACACACGCAAATATTGTTGACAAGTCTTAAAAACAAGAAATGTCATCAGAAATCATAACATTGGAATGAATGTCAAAAAGCCTCAACATTCTTCAGCTGATCAACTTTTCGAATATGTAAACAACCACTTAGAATGTGGCTTTGATTCAATAATTATGAAAACGTGTCAATATAAATATATGAATGCAGGTTAAAAAGACATAGAGGGTAAAAACAAGGCAGATATAGTAATATGGAACAAGCCCGAAAGAACTTCCCTCATTATCGACGTCACAGTTCCAAATGACTTTGGCCTTAATAGAGCTGAACGGGAAAAGATAACAAAATATCAGGATCTAAAAAAATGATCTAAAAACGACATGGTCTCTGAAAGAAATAAGCATTATACCGCTTATGACGGGAGCAATTGGACTAATAAAAAAAAAACTCTTCAGAAATACTTAGAAGCAATCCCTGGAAGACCAAGATGTAAGGAAATACAGATAACAGTGTTTATTCTTTAAAGAGTCCTCAGATATGGATTTAAACTGTAGTAGTATCAAGTCTTTGCCCTAGGCAGGAGCCACTTGACCTCTTCAAACTAACAAAAATAAAATAAAAAATGAAGTAAGCTGATCGGGTCATCAGTAGTCAACAAGTCACCTGCCATTTCACGTTTATCTCTCTTACTCTCTGTCTGTCTCTGCTTGTCTGTCTGTCTGTCTGTCTGTCTGTATGTATGTATGTATGTCTACCGTCTGTATGTCTGCCTGTCTCTGTCTGTCTCTCTCTCTTTCTCTCTCTCTCTCCCTCTCTCTCTCTCTTACCCCATAGCATACGGTGAAAGTATTATGGAGGGAAGAAATTGTCACTTTATTATATATCAAAAATTTTCAGTTTCTGTTATATATATTCGCCGAGTAGTTTGGCGCACTATTAAATAAATAGACGAGGAGGTAAAAACAATAGAAGTATAGCTTAACGTTAAAATGTGACCACTTAACACCTTTGTTTTTATTACATTAAAGTGTACGTTTACTTGAGAAAAATACTATGTATTCACGCTTCAAGTGTATTTAATTCCAGAGTGTATCATGTAATTTTGTCCAATATCTCATGCGTACCGCATTTGTTTGTTCAGAATCTCTTTAATCCAAACTAATTTACCAAAATTACGTCGATAATCTCCTTGCGATGATTTGATAGTTCTTAAAGCGGTCTTTAATTCATGTTAAATGTATTGTTGTTTATACTGCGCCTGCTGGTGGTAGCATCTTATTTATAATGAGAATAAGGATTTGCTTTTGCCATTTAATAAACTTTCTTGTCTTAAATCGTTCACAGATAAAGTTTATTGATGACCATGTACATGTAATGCTTGTTACATTATTAGCAAGTCTCGTTACTTTTTAGACCTGGAAAGTATATAAATTTGTAATTCAAGCAAATGTTATTGAAAAGCACGATATTCTTCTGTTTTATTATCTTTCCTTTCCATCTTCCTCAATCCCCGAATAGTTTTCGTTATGTTTTCTTTTTTTTTTTAAATTGTATAAATTACATCCATAGAGAACGCTTTCGACAGAGATACCTCTATCATCGCCAGGCATGTTTTTTTTAAATTATGTTTTTATCCCTTTTCCTAATAATATACATACACATTTTTATCACGGTCACGCTGTTGTTTATTATGAAATAATTGGGCGGATTCTTTTTTAAATATTTAATAGAGTATATTAATTTATTATATATATATATATATATATATACATATATATATATATATATATATATATATATATATATATATATATATACATCTATACATATTTAACATCTACTATCCTAAATATTTAAAAAATATTTCGACATTATTTGTAATTGATATTATTGATCTGAGGGCTTTTTGTTTTAATATAAAATACGTCGAGTATTTTTGGTCTATTAACATTCTTCTCGCCTTGCAAAACCTTAGTGTTTTCTACAATGATTTTTTCGGAATTTCGAATGATGGCAGCCATGTTTTCCCAAATGCTGCGATATCGAACTAGAATCAAAGAGGTGGATAGTTCATCTTCCCGACAATGTGTTTGTAGCATAGTCAATGTAGTTTGTATTATAAGAGATACACTCTCCTAATAGACAGTTAAATTTGTCAGCTGCATTGTTTCTTTCTAAGAAATTATTTGTCTGTGAATTGTTGTTTTTGATTACGAGGTTAGTTGACTGCAGTTTTTATAATAGATATTTTTTTTTATTTTTTTATCATTGGCTTTTACGTATCAACATTTCTCAGAATACTTGTATCACATTTGGAGTTCGTGTGTAACTGATTACGGTAATATATATATATATATATATATATATATATATATATATACATATATATATATATATATATATATATGTATATATATAGTTTGAGGGTTTTCTTGTTGATTATTACTAGTTTTGTTCAAGTTGCTGATCGCTAGTTTTATTTGTTTATCTCAAAGAGAGCTTGGGAACGGGTTATTGATTAAAACTTGTTTTATATTTTTTAATCTATTACAGAATATCTTTTTGTTTAAGGAAATCACGATGTATAAGATTCTTTATTATGTTGGTTTTATAACGATGTGGACATTCACTTGTAAAATTTTAAATACAGGAATTAGCGGATGTAGGCTTTTTAAAAACGGAGGTGATCAATTCGTCGCTACTAGAGTCAATGAGAACGTCTAGAAACGAGATTTTATTATCGATATTTAGTTCGTATGTGAAGTTAAGGACGGAATTACTCTGAAATGTGTTCGTTAAATATTTTCTTTCCGATACGTTATTTGCAAGAATCAATATATCGCCCAGATATCGAACATAAATAGAAGGCTTCATTATCCAATCACAGCATGTTCTCCAGGTTGGCTATACAAAAGTTGCTGAATGTTAGTCCCAATGGGGAACCCATAGCTACGCCATCAATCTGTGTATGTATATTTCCCAGATGATCATAAAATTGAGCTTTAGTTGTGCACCTTATTGATAACTTCTTTAAAACTGTGCATCTCATTTTTAGTGGAGGAAAGGTTGGATTGTTATATACGTTGTCAATGATAATGCCAATTGTTTCATTTACTGGCATATTTGTAAATATATTTTCGACATCTAGAGAAGCGGTGATTTTATTGTGTATTTTAGTGGCTTGAAGAGTCTGCATAAGTTCTTCTTCAGATTTTACCGGCAAAGAAAATACGGTGTGATGAATTCATTGATTTTTTTTGTGAAGTCATATATTGTAACCTATGAGATTATGAGACGAAGTTGAAAATTAGGTATATGGGTTTTTACGTTGCCATATAAATATCCGAGTTTATAATCTCCAATTATTAGAGGGAATTTCAGATTATTCGTTGTGATAAGTATATTCACTTGAGTTTTTAGATCATTGACAGAGTTTTTTTTTTTTTTTACTTTCTAAAATTTTCTAGGATCGTCTAAGATGGATTGAAGTTTACAAAAATATTCAGTTTTATTAAGTAATATGTTGGTTATATTCTCTTCTCTAACAATAAAATTTAAGTTGTTTCTAGTTCGTGGGCAGCATTTTCTAAGTCATCGGTTTAAATAGTTTTAGATTTTTGGAATCTATTTTACATGGCCTAAGCCCTAAGCATATATTTAATTCTTGGATGTGTAGGGATTTACTGTGTTTTGTCTAGGTTACCCAGAATTTTGTATAAGAGTTCTATTTCGGCGTTTTTATTTTGGTGATCGTAAGAGCTAAATACATGAAAATTGACAGCATTTATATTTTAAAATCTTAAAACTTAAATGCTGTCTGATCAAAATTGAGACCACCCTTTTCTTTGTTTTCATCGTCTTCTTCTAATATTGTCTTTCCAAAGCTTAATAACCATTTCTGTTCAAGTCTGACGTAGTTTCTGGATCATTAATACGATCCGGTAGCAGAAACACGTTTAACTAAAACAGATAAAACGGTAATAAAGAATATATATTTGTCTGCAATAGTATTGAGCACCGTCTTCAGGTTTTACTAATTACCAGTTTTGCTATATATATTCATTGAAGTTTTTAACCTTTGAAACTATACAAAAATATGTTTTATCATTCGTTAGTTCACCATCTAGTCAGTTAGTCATTTAATCGCCTGCAATCACTGCATCAACTCACTTTCGAATTTACTATAATATCAATAATTTTTTTCAAGGGATCATCAGTTGTTTACCATGAAACACTGTTTCGGGATTTTATATATATATATATATATATATATATATATATATATATATATATATATATATATGTGTGTGTGTGTGTGTGTGTATATATATATATATATATATATATAGGGCGAAACTCGAGTCTTAGACTTCCGGTTCGTTGACTGTCATGGCTCTTGTGGGCTGCGACGTTGTTTGGCTGTGGAATTTATTATATATATATATATATATATATATATATATATATATATATATATATATATATATATATATATATACTAACTTCTCCAGGGTTAAATAAGGATTAAAAAAAATGTTCCACGCTCCCATACTTTTATTGTCATCAAAATCAGCGAATTCCTTTAAGTTTAATGAAATCAAATGATAGCTTGCTCTCCTAACGGACCGCATATAGTGCCTAAGTTCACAATTGATTGAAAGTTAATTTGCACTGTACAGAATCTACAGTAGTTTTCATGAAAGTATTTGTAAATAATTGCTCCACTCAAAGTTCTAAATGCAAAAGTCAACTATCATAGTTAAATTATGCTCTTAAAAAAATTATTAATTTCGAACGGTCAAAATCGGATTCCTCCTTTAATCGGATTTTTTTGATTATTTATTCTCGATACTTTTCAGTGCTAAACCTGCGTCACAACACTCTTAGACACACCAAGATCCTTTCTGTGAAATAATAATAAAAATAAACTGGGTGGGATGGGGGGGTAATCTGTAATAAACATTGTTTAGATTAATTAAAAGCGAAATAAAGAAATACACTTTGAGATTTAGTGTAAAAGAATTCAATTGTTAATAACATTATTAGAAAGGGCGCAATTGAAGGTTTTAAAGCACAAATTGAATCTTTGAAATTTTTATTATTATTTGTCTTCTTGGTTTCTTTTTGAATTTTCGAAACGTGAGCAAGGAGAGATTCGCTTCCCTATTGGAGCCTAATGGCATGAATGATATGATCTGAACGCAAACGAAAGCAATTAGTCAGACAAGAAGACAACGGCGTCATGGAGAGATCCAAAATTTTAATTAAGAACACCTTCATTCTAGCAGGGTTTCTTTTTGCTTGATTTGTTTTGTTTCTTCTCCAAATGGCTTCCTGTATTGCTCTCCGTATCTCCCATATAACTGGTCTCTATTTATTTCAATTGACAATGTTTTATTTCCCGAAAACTCTCACTATTGTGTTTCAACCAGAAGCAGTGTTCTAGATGCGTGAGCCTAATAATCACTAGCTACTATTGTGGCTAGTTCTGGGTTAACAAAAAGAAGAAAAAAGGGTTTGATGACAATTTTAATTTCCACAAAATCAGAGCGACACCTTTTAGTCCATTCTGAACTTTTATACATTGTTAAAAGCAACATAATTGATGTGCACAGCGCATTAATTTTTGGAATAATATATAGCCAGTTCTAAAACAATTTGCATGTGAGTGGTATTTCCGGATACGCGAGTGTTTCTTATAGAAGCGGCTCTATCGGTATCCGGACGTCTGCCATTTTTATCAATTATATGCGCCATTTTTTTTTGGGGGGGTCTTTAATTTTGAATTCAAAATCTTGCATTCGACTGAAAAATTCATAGATATAGTCTTAACAATGTTCGTCAAAATATGCAATGCCAAAAATCAAGCATCCAAGAACCTGGTTTCTGTCAACAGGTTACAGACTTGTTGACAGAAACTAGGCGCCGCCTTAACACCAAAATCTGCTAATCTCTATTCATAAAAACTGATTTTTAGAATACAATTTAGCATTCTCATTTTCGGCCTTGATTTGGAGACATGAGACGCTGAGGTCGATTTTCGAAAAACAAAGCTTACCATCGTTTAATTTTGTAAAGACTTACTCTGGTCTTTTAGGGAATAATGGAAGTCTTTAATAACGCGTTAAAAAATCTGCAGTAATACGGACTTCCTCCCATCTCTTTTTCATCTTGACAGTGGGGGCATCCCATTGATTCTATGTAGTTTTAGCTAGACAGTTTTCCAAGCTGTTGGTTGATTTTTTCTAAGGACGGAAATAACACGCTGCGTTTCCTTATGCTTACTTCCTATACATTTCGCTTTACCCTTAGTTACACATACATTTCAAACATTTCCCCAGACTACGAGAGAATACTTATGTAAATACTTTTTTAATCTAATATAAAATACCTTGTTGGACCCCCGAAAAAAGAGGCTGAACCTGTAAATCAAGCCTTGTCCGGTCGGCCGTCAGTCCGTTCCTATATCTGCACTTTTCTTAATAACCACGCCTTGGAAAATTTGAAATTTTGAACAAACATTAAACGTGATATAAGTAAAAAAGTAACATAACGGATTTTCCGGGAAGACGTCGGTTGTCCTCCTCCCATTAGGAATACCTTTCATGTTAAAATGGCTTAAATTGGCACATTTGTACTTATTAAAAAAATTAATTCGTCGGATTTTTTATAAAACTTTCGGAAAAGTTATAACTAACTGATTTCTATATAATTTTGTTTATTTACACTTTGCAATAACTCTCAGGTGTGTCAAAGTGGACCTTTTAGGGCTAATAAAAACGCTCCATTTTTGAGGACTAATTTAACACATTTGTCCAACATTTTCTGTGTATGTCTATTTAGCAATTCTGCATGGTCCTGAACTAAAATTTTAATATGTTAAGGCCTTGGGAGCTTTTGGTGCTAAATGGGGAGGGAGCAAATGATGGGTTTGGCCTTTTCTTTTTATGCATCGTGCAGAACTCGAATTTACATGTGTTAAGGCCTTAAACTGCACATTTTGTTAATTTTCACAGGGGGGGGGGCAAATGCTGGACTAAGACAATTTTTTATCCTTTGTTCACTGTACTCTCACGAGGGACCATGCATGCTTCACTTGTTTCGGATGGAATAGAGTGTTTTCTTACGAACATAGACATTGGCAGGTTCCATGAATAAAATTAATGCATGCAGTTTTAACCGAGTAGTTTCGTGGTATTTCTTAGTGCATATATTTGTTTAATTATTTAATTTTTTTTCAGTGGATTGTAATGTTGGTCAAGAATTTTATTCAAAGTGACGTTATGTATTTTAACGGTCTTTACTGGTTTTTGTGATATGAAAATGTTGCGTTTAGTCATGCTTTCCGTGCATGTAAGTTTATTATCGAAAGGTCTGTACCGTAATCTAATTGCATTTTACTTTGTTTATCCAGAATTCTTATCGACACGTATTTGGGTACAGAGTCTTCATTGTTTTAGGTTGCCTTACCCGGGTTTTTTAAAAGTATTTTTATTCCTTCAATGGGAATGTCTGTATACTATTCTTTCGTATAAAACGTATTTTGAAGGAAAAGGGTAATTTCCACATCAATAACAATCGGACAGATTTTTTTTTTCTTTTCTGAAACTTCTTTTTTTTTTAGATGTGTGCGTATATCCGTGGTTATTTTTCTTTTTCATTTTTTTCATTTGCTACGTGCGTTTTAGATTGTTTGATTTGCCAAGTTCGATACAACTCGAGTCTTTCTTAATAGTTTCAATCTGCTGACAGTATTCTGTTTATTTGTAGAGTTAAAATTGGTTCAGTTTCTAATTTTGTTACAACCCACCTTCAGATTTCAGTATGTAAGCTGTATATAACTCTTTGCGAAAGTATTTGACATTTCAAATTGTCCACACTGAGATCTGATAGTTTAAAATGTGATAATGTTTAGGAAACATGACCTCATATGTTGCGGAGTCTTTTCCGTCGTGTTTCAAGCATTTTCATCGGTTATAGGACAAAAAGCGTTTCGAACGAAAATTTCTGTAAGACGATCCACCGTATCGATAGCTCTGAAGTTTTCGTGACAAAATAAAATCAACAAATTTATGATGTTCAGCTATTTTTAATAACAGTAATAGTAAACAACCCTTTTCTGGTCGAACCAATGTTATCAGTTTATACTTAAGTGTTATCGTAGATTTTGTAGCTAACTGAAAATGTTAAAGCTAATATATGGTTGTGAAGAATAATGTAAAAAATGTAATGTAAGAAAGGATAAAGTAAATATTGATGTATAAATGTATAAATGTATATATGTGTGTGCTTCTGTGTGTCACATTTTGCGGCAAATTTTATTGTTTGAGATTTAATTTCGGAATATGCATTTATGAACGCCGCAGGCGGCATCCGATTAGCCTGTTCTCACCACTATATTTATTTTTAATTCTATAAAATTCATCTCTTTGGTAAATGCAAAAGTCGGGAGGAAATAATTGATTTTAAATTAATCCGTAGTAAAAAATGTTAACAAAAATCTCTCGGTCGGCAGACGCTATAAGTTTTCTTATTTAAAATATTTGGGACGAAAATTGATGCATCACTGCAGTTCTATATTTTATAATAATATCTACAGCAGTTACAAATAACTTTCGTTGTTTATTTTATTTTTTTACATTTTTTATTGTTTGAGAGAGAGAAAGAGAGATAGAGAGAGAGAGAGAAAGGGAGAGATACCGATCGACGCTGCTGTTTTCGTTAATTAAAATATTACTGTTACTATATATATATATATATATATATATATATATATATACATATACATACATATATATATGTGTGTGTGTGTGCGTGTGTGTGTATGTGTTTGTGTGTGTGCGTGTATTTTTGTGTGTTTCGGAAAAATAATGAGTTCTTGTAGTTTTATTTTTGTATTCATATCTACAGCAGTTATTTGGGTTTGTTGTTTTATTACCTTTTTATAGTTTGTGTGTGTGTGAGAGAGAAAGAAAGAAACAGAGAAACAGAGAGCCCGACCGACCAAATCTGGTGTTTTCGTTAATCTATACGTTATCTTTTGAGTGGCTGTCGTTTAATAATTGTTGTGTCCTTCCATTTCTTGTAATAAATAATTTTGCCACGAAGTGTTCATAAGTTTTGGTGTCGTCTTCGATTATAGATCACGACACTCAACTTATCTATTTTTTATTATTTAAATCACTACTACATATTGTTTTTAACGCTAATGCTCACCTTATTAATAAAAATAAATAATTCATCTCTTTCTTATTGTTCTATCCTTTTTTTATGTTTCTACACGTTACAGTATAAATATATAGACTTGCTTAGATAAATAGCTTTACAGTTTTAACAAAAAGGCTAAAAAAATATGATGGTGTCGTCATTCAAGCAGAACGCCCGCATAGTAACCAGCAGCAATAATTTACATATGAATGACGCTGCTGTGGAATTTTCACAGGTCCGGCTAGTGAATACATTAAAATTTTAACGCTGCTAATATTAATCATTTTTATCTTATCCTTGAAGTTATCATTAAACTTTAATAATGCATAAAAATAGGATAGAATTTACTAATGTAATTTTATTGCTTGATAAGGATTATAGTATGTTAAAAGATGGTGTCCATACAAACGTCACAATGAAACGATATAAGGGCAAGTGTACTTTAAAATTTACTAACTAAATGAGTTATACGCTAATTCAATATAGCAATATCGTGATGATAGAAAGTTCACTTATATACTTGATGCAAACCATCTGTTTTAAATAAATATGTTAACGCAAAATTGTTGAGGTGTAAGTTTTGTCCATGTACTGTTGATACTTTGTATATATTCACATCCTTCGCACAGATAAACAGCACAACTGGTATAATTATATAGTATTATATACTTAACTATCAGTTATGAACAGTAGCATTGTGATAAAACACTCCGTATTTTTAATAAAAAGTAAAGTTTCATGGTAAAGCGGCAAATTCGAAAAATTTTCTTAGCTCTATTGTTGCAATATTGAGCTATCTTAAATAAGTGTGTGTTATTTGTATGAATATATAGCTATTATTCAAACTTATAAGAATAGGTAAAGAAGTTAAAGAAACACACATCCATGCATATATATAAAGAGAGAGAGAGAAAGACAGAGAGAGAGAGAGAGAGACTTGTATGTAATATATAAGGCAGTCTTTTCTTTATTCTCATATTCAATTAAACATTAAACATTAAAGTATAAGTACTAACATAACGATAATTTGTAAACATTACTTGCCACTAATACGAAACTAAAATAAACCGTAACGTTAATGCAAGGTTGTTATGGCCATATTATAAATATAGAAATAAAAATTAAAAATTCTTTATAAACAAATTAATTATGTGAAATAAAGAAAAAGGAACGCAACGAATGGGAAATATAATTTTTTTTAAATGGCTAAGATTTTTTGTGGACACTTCTTATGACTTTGTTCTTAAATAAGGATACGCAAATTAGGTGATATATTAATATTTAAATGGGCTTTCCGTGGAGGAGAGAATTGTTCTTCCTTTTTACTTTTTCTTCAAACAATGTTCTATTGTCAAACGTGATTTTATTCATAAAGTCTGAAGAAATGTTGGTTTTTGAAAATTTTCAAATGATATAATGTTTGAAATTGTCGCCCGGCCATGGAAACAATTGTACCGTAAAACGAAATACACTTTTTGTTGCCATCAACACCTTTCTTGAATACCTTGATTTTGCTTACATAATATATATATATATATATATATATGTATGTATATATATACATATATATACATATATATACGTATATATATGCATATATGTATATATATATATATATGTATATATACATATATATATATACGTATATATACACATATATATACATATATATGCATATATGTTTATATATATATATATATATATATATATATATATATATATATATATACATCACTTCTACCTAATATGTTATATTAAACATGTCGCATGTGTTCCAATGGACACGTAGACTAGTAATCATGTTATATTCCAAAGTTTCTTTAATCTTAAGGGCTAAAATATATTTATACTTTTTCCTAGAGCGTTATTCAAAGTTACTCGGTGACGTAAGTCGTACATGCAATGTCGACACCACATGCCATGCCGGTAACCTATGCGTCGGAATCCCGGGGTGAATTACTTGACCTCTTTTGATTTTCCCTATGCCCTAAAAATCTCCATTTTTTTTCAAATGTTCAGCCAATTAGTATTTTTCTTTTCTCCTCTCCTCTTCTTATATTTCTTTACTCATGCCTCCCTCTTTTACACTCATTTCCTCTATTTTTTCCGTTCTCTTTGCTTCGTTTATCTCCGTTCGTAGCATTTTTTTTTTCATTTGAAAAGAAGAAAAGCATATCACCTTGTGATCTTGTCATATTGTGTGGTTGAAGTGATGACTAATTCGGTCGCCGTTTTAGGAATATTCTGAGTCGAATTGGCCCTTAATTGAGGAAATAACATGACTCACGCAAAAAAAACATCAATTTGTAAAATTAGATAGGATAGGATGCAATATTGGATCATACAGGTGAATCCGCTCCCAAAACAATTCCTCAGAAAATGAATAGCACGGGCTACATAGTGAAAGAATATTGAGTTAAAATGAAGTCGATTAAAATAATGATAGATTTAATATCGAATATTGATGGCACATTACTAATTAAGGGATGACGTTTTAGTTAATAATTATAATAGCAATAATACCAATAATAAAAATAAGAAGAACAATATCAATAAGACAATAATAAAAAAATAATAATAATGATAATAATACAAATAACAATCATAATAATAATAATAATAATAATAATAATAATAATAATAATAAAAAGAAGCACAAGAAAAAGAAGAAGAAAAAGGAGAAGAAGAAGAAAAAGAAGAAGAAGAATATAGTGGAGTTTGGAGAAAATTGGTTGCTGTAAACTTATCGGCATCTCTTATGATCGGCTTATCAGCAAAGAATCGTCAATAAACATAACAAGTATGTGACCACCAAAATAATAATAATAATAATACAGTATAAACTGGATATAAAAGACTTCTCCAAAGTCCTTACAGCTCTCTTATATGCGGGTCAGGGTTATATCCGCCGTTCTAATATCGGGCTTACATTTACACAGACACTAATTTGGGACCAGAGATTATGTCTCTTATAACCGTTTTCCTTTTATTTGGCTCTCTTATATCCGGGAAAATAGTCATAAAAATAGAAACACAAAAAGGTGAACCAACCCTATCTCGTATACAAAAACAGAGGTTATTGTTGTTGCCATAACGCAAATTCATATGCAATGGATATCAAAATCGGTAGAGAGGACAGTAAACCTTCGTTTTTGCCAGGGAGTAATCTCTGATGACGATCTGTGTGAGAACTAGTTATAATTTTTTTTTTAAATAATAATAATAAATACCATCCCACCTTTTGTGAGTTTCACCATGACTATGCACCACACTAAATAATTAGGGTCAACAAGGAGAGAGAGAGAGAGAGAGAGAGAGAGAGAGAGAGAGGCCGAGGAGAGAAAGCAGCAGCCAGACCTACACTGAAGATGTGCAATATAGAAATGGACCTTGGGGAGCCTTTTTGCACCCTTTTTCTATTGAAAACCAATGACCCCCGCCAACGACAAATTAATGGTAAATGGCTGTGGCGATAACGCGAATTCTTTTGCAAATGTTACCAAATGAGGTGGAGAGTACTGGAAATCTGAGGATACTTGTTGCCACTCAGACTCCAGGAAACACTACAAGTTGATCTCAATGAGCAATCTTTGATTATGGCTTGTGTGAGTAAATAATAATAATAATAATAACAATAATAATAATAATAATAATAATAAAATTAACAATAATAATAACAATAAGAATAATAATAGCAAAAACAATCATAACGACAATAATAATAAATAAATAACAATACAATTAATAACAATAATAAAGATAATAATGATAACAATAATAATAACAATAATCATAATAATAATAATAATAATAATAATAATAATAATAATAATAATAATAATAATAGGAGGGAGAATAACCGATACAAAATGCGATAACAAACCGGTACTACAAACAAAATAATAGAAAAAAAAACACACACACACACGCAGCCAAGCGGGAACCAGCAATACAGAAAATACAAAATACAATTACTCCAACCTTTCAATTATTGGTGCATAGATTAGATGGCTTCAAACGAAAAACTTCCGAAGAATCCTTGAGCCTAAGCAGAAAGAAGACTAGTCAAATCACTAGCCAAATACGAAGAGGACTGGGATTTTGGAGACTTTTCCCATAAAAAAAACTATTAATATAACCTATAACTGATGCCAGCGATACGCCAACAGGAAACGGCTCTTTAATCGACGTACCTGCACTGGTTATCGAGAGAGGTAGGGATATCCGGAAATCTTGTTAGAAAGCAATCGTTGGTGCCGACCTACATTAGAACTTCTAGTTAGTAAATACATTTACTAATAATAATAAGATTAGTAATAATAATAGCATCAAGATAAACGTATGTCATACGTGAAACTTCATATTTCAACCTGAGCACGAAAAAAAAAAAATATAATGTTCCCTATCTTGGGTTGAGCATATTTGGAAGTGATATACAAACTGCAATTAGCGGATTAAGCAACGCACTTTGTATCAACAAATCGAGCGGAGGCATTTGGACGATGTAAAACATCGTTAATTTATTACCCATACACCAGCAGCAGTATAGTGAAATGGGGAGAAGCCTTGAGTGTCATTTGGGCAGTCGGGTTTCGATCCTGGCTTGAGGCAGTTGCCTGTCTAGCCCCACAAATTAGCTGCGAAACTACGAAACAGTACTGTATGTGGATGACTATAATGCTCCCTATAATGGGTTAAGCATATTGGGAAGTGATATACAAACTGCCATTAGCGTATTAAGCGAGGGTCTTTGTGTAAACAAATCGATCGGAGGTATTTGGACGATGTCAAACATCGTTAATTCATTAGTTAATTCATCACCATTCAATGCTGAGAAGCCTTGACTGTCTAGCCGCCCTGATGAGCTGCGATACAGTGAACCAGTACTGTATGTGGATTACCATATATATATATATATATATATATATATATATATATATATATATATATATCACACTAATCAGAGTGGTCGGCAAACTGTTGTTATTGTGACTAAACTTACGCATTCCTGCCATCTATGTAACAGAGATTAACGGTTTAATACTTTAAGAAACCAAGCCGTAACAAACAGGCCATCAAAAGCTGAGATTCACTCTGTACTTTCTCCATGCACAAACATTAATTTTGTATGGTGCCCACTAAAAGTTTATGATCCGACGAAGTTGCTGACAGAAGGGTTCCTCGATTTTGATGCGTTGACAAGGATGTGAGTGAGAAAAAGCGGGCCAAGCATTTACAGCCGAGACATCAAAAGAGTCTGACAAAAATCGATAATGATAGTCATTATGTAGACAAAAAACTGTACAAAAGATTGCTCGTTCTAATACTATGATGTGTTTTTAGTTTTAAAATATAAAGGAAGACCTGAAGTTTATTGGAAGCAGAATAGAATATTCCAGAAACCACAATCATAGCATCCAACGCTAAGATGGCGTACAGATAAGTACACACAATCACGACACCATCGGGGATCTATACATCCTGATTTATTTATTTAGTTCGAAAATGTCCATATCTTGTGGATTGATGTGCCCCGACAATATTTTTCTTTCAATCCATTTTGCACTTTTGTTCGATAATCAGTGGGCTACGGATTTTTGTTTCGCTCGACCGTCACTGTTCTCGTTTGGATGGATCGAAGTCGCACGTCTTAAAACGGCGTCGATCGACTCTCGTTCGATGTATAATGTTTCTCTAATGCAATCTTACTCACGTTTTGTTATCGGTGTTGATGGCATTCATGAGTATCTTTTTTTTTCTTTTTTTTTCTTTTTTTTACTTTATATTGATAAATCCGGTGTAGCTAATTCTTTAAAATTTGAGTTCATCTGCGATTTCTTTAATAATCTCATACATAACTTTCCAAATGACATCCACATTTTGTTGGGGTAGATCAGTTATATTGTTTTCCCATGTTTATGCAAATAAACTGAACTGCTAGGAGTAAGAATAATCGAGGGATTTTCAAACTTGTCGATCTCACTTGCTGTTTCGGTGGATAAGCTTGTTTTTTGTTTCGTTTTATTTAACTGAACATTTCTAACCTCCTTTTCTTTGTGTTTTTAAACAACACTTTTGTTTGTATGCACTTATGTAACTTTTTTTTATTTTCCGTTCACGTTTTCATTGTTGCTCGGTTATATTTTCAACGTATTTTCTGAATAGTTAATGCTTAACAAAATGCTTCAATTCATCTTATAATAATGTTCTTGTGTACACATTTTATTTCAATGGAAAAACAATGTCATATTTCTAGATTTTAAAATATTTATAATTTGTATTGTTTGGATTATTCGAACTACTGTTCTCAACTTGAATTAAGGTTGTCAGTAAGAACTCAACATGTTTCAAAAAATAGTCTTCTATTTCATCATACACGTTATTAGTTACCTAAATAGTGCCCTTTACCCTTCCAAGCCGTTCATCAGTTTCGAAGTTACTAATAGTATATAATGTTAATATATTGAATGCAATTTAGTTAAAAAGGTTCGGTTGTTTTTAATAAACAGTTTGATTTTAAGAGGAATTTTGAACGATGCATTTTCGTTTTTTTTTTGTCGTTTTTGTTTTCACATTACATTATTCAGCTTACACATTTTCTGATTAAAATATGAGTCGGTAAATACCAAAACTGTACATTGTTCATCCCATGCAAAAAAAAATAGATTTTCAGATATTCTTTTATCAAATTTTAATAATCCTCTTTAAATTTACTGGTAAATATAATTATCTAATAACATTAATCTGACTGCTAAACTATGTGTATCAGAATTTTGAGGGAAATTTTTACACCCCTCGCATAAAAATACGAATAACATTAAAAAAAAACCCGTAATTTCTCTTTTTAAAGTGTGTCGTTTATTTTCTTTATGGAATATACTTCCAAAATAAACTATTAAAGTTGTTTAAAACATAAGAAAAATATTATTTTTTATTTTTTAAGAAACAGTGTCTACGAAGTGCCGGAAGGCCTTCATGCAGCAATTTTTTACATAATGAAATCAATTGAATCTTACGAGTTAAATATTTATCAATTTTTAAACTTTAAAAATCTATCAAAATTTTTCTATTCGTTCAATTTTTACGATATTTTCAAGGTCAATGTGCAATTTTATGCTGTTTCCTATAAACCAAATATCATATATTGGACAAAGGTTTTTATTAATTCACCTCCACCCAATTTTGAAATGTCTATTAAAATTTTTCATAATTAATTTATGTACCAAAGATTTATATATCACACATTTAAGATAAATTATCAATAAATAAAATGTTCTAATTTAAAAAAAAAGGAAGCGTTCTTTTGGAAATTTACCTGTAAAGTCCAAAGTGTAAAACATTTTGTTTAAAACCCGACGTTGATTTTTTTTTAGGTGGAAGCTTATGTTATGCTTAGGATGTCAAGTAAGAAAAAATTGTTGTAAGCATCCCATAGGATGCTTACATTAATTTTTTCTATTTCATTTAATGTTTTATTTTTTTAGATAATAAAAAAAAAAAAAAATCAGTCGATAAAGAAGTATCAAAATATATCAATCAAAAACTCATGTATTCCATTAAGAGAATAAAAAAAAATAAAATAATCAGTCAACTGGTTTTTTGGTTCAACAATAAAAACTTATAAGTGAATATGTTCGGTTTTTTCAGTACGGAGGGCCGAAATATTAAATACGATGTTAGAGCACGCATTAAAAAGACATATAAATAATGCTCCTTCAAGGCGCCGGAATATAAAAGGGAATAAAATCAGACTTATCTCCCTTTATTTGAACAGTTAAGAAAATGTGAGTTGGCGTTTGTTTGTAATCCTTGTTAAAAAAAAGTATTTTATTTAAAACGGACATGGAATATAAGTATAAATATGGATACATTCTTAACAATGAACAATTGAACTACTCATCGTATACTAGTTTTTATAGGTAAGTAATATTTTTTGAATTTATCTATATATTTTATGATCGAAGGAATCAAATTACGTTGTTTGTTTTTTAAATCTTTTTTAAGGAAAACCGATTTAAAAAACAAGTGTTGCATATTTCGCTACTAAACCTTTTATTTTTTTACATTTTGGTCTTTGCGCCTTTAATAAAAAAATAGGGGTTGAATAAGATTTTTCAAGAAGTTATGAGTTGCGAAAGACAGTAAGTCTAAATATTCCAGTGTAAACACTGGAATATTTAGACGATTTTTTACCGACGATTTCTGACACAACTAAATGCACTACATTTTTTTGTTTAATGTTTCCAGCGACGCAACTATATAATTAAAAGATACCATCCAGTATTAATTCATTTATTGTGGACTATTATTATCATCTTTATTAGTTGTTTTTTTCACGACGTTTCGGTCAACTATTCCTCTGGCCTTCGTCAGGTGGTAATCGCGACGGATAGGAACTTCGAATCTTCTAACTGCATTCTCAGCAATCACTGGCATCCGTAGTTGTTGTCGTCTCACCACGTTTTTGGACAAGTAAACCTGTGGCCAGCTTTGGATAGGATTGAAACCGCTATCTTCAGAAAATGCTCATCTGGAAGCGTAGAGATTCAATGTCTCTATCAACTACGCCACAGGCCCCGAAGGGCAATCAAGGTTGGATTTTTTTGATCTTATAAATCCACGTGTATTTATTATCTGTTTTTCCATGGACGGGTCCCTACCGAATGGTATATATATATATATATATATATATATATATATATATATATATATATATATATATATATTAATTGGAATTCATTATTGAGATGATCATTATTTATATTAATTTATTTATTGTGGACTATTATTCTCATCTTTATTAGTTGTTGTTTCACGAAGTTTCGGCCAACTATTCCTCTGGCCTTCGTCAGGTTCGTCAACTTATAGAGAATTATAGTCCGCAATAAATAAATTATTATAAATAATAGTTATCTCAATAATGAATTCCAATTAAAATAACATGTATCCCATCAGAAATTTTACGGTTTTACTAAATATCGTGATTATTGCGCATTTGCAATAACAATCGTCTGATTTTTCGTTGGATTTTGTGCCAATTCTATTTTTATTTTGCATTTACTGTTACAATAATGCATTTTATGACAAACTTGCTACGCTTTTGACAAGTTTTATTTGTAAGCGGGTAAAATATTATCCAATGTAATTATTGCATCTATTACATGCTCTCGAGTGTATTGTTTTTCTTTCTGCATAGGCCGCTTGTGTTGAAATAAGTTTTTCTAAGATTTATACTGAAAATAGGTTTCGACATATTCTGATTTTCTGTTATATAGACTTCATTCTATTGTCCGATTTTTCCACGTTGTAATATTCGCTTTTCATGCTTATAATATTTTGGAAAGCTTCCGAAATCTATTGTAGAGTGAGATCGGATTAACTTTTGAGTTTCACTAGTACTCTTTCTCTAACTTCAGCATTTTTCGCAGACAAAATCCCTGAGCGAAAATGAAATATTTAAAATAATTTGGCGATAATTCAGCTATTCGGAACTCGTTACAATGCGTGTTTACAACAGCCGCGAACGCAAAATAGCATTCTCCGTCCCGCCTATATAACTACTTCATTTACTCACATAAAATTAATATACGAAAGTATAGATTTATGCGCAAACTTTAAGTATTTATTTCAAAAGTGCTCAATACGTAGGTAGAGCTAGTTAGTAATTTATAAAATATATATGGCGATTAAGCTTAATCGCCATATATATTTTATAAATTATTATATATATATATATATAAATATATAAATATATATATATATATATATATATATATATATATATATATATATGTATCCGCGGATTAAGGACTATCCACTTATCTTGTGCTTCCTTTTTTAAAATTAATATGTTTTTAACTCTTTTTCAAGATTTCTTTTAACATGTTCTATTAATCATTTGTTCATATTATAAGCTCTATTTCCTTTTCGTTCTTATTGAGCTTTTACATCTGGTTGAGATTACCTTACTTGTAAATATTAACTCTTTAATATTTATAATATATTTTAAGTTTACCATTTTGATTACCTTGGTAAACTTATTGTAATTTTTATTTTTTTATTTTATATATATATATATATATATATATATATATATATATTTGTAGTTATCGACATACAGTCGTGTATCAGATCTCATCAGTGTCGCTAGAACTATCGCGTTTATAGGCAAAAGTTCTGCCCATCAACCCGCGGGAGCGATGCCCACAAATAACCTCGCCAAATGTATTTTTTACACAAACATTCATCCACCACTTTTATAGTGCTCAAACCGCTTATTTACAAACAAACAGCGAACCTCGAATTTTTCAGCAAATTAAGTAGCGGGTGAGATTATATACGACAGTGTTCTGCCCAAAGAGGAGGGGGCTTAAAATATATTTATATTCATCGACATACAGCCTTGTTTCGTTGCATCACAACTCATTAGTGCCGCTTGACTAGCACCTCTCCCAAGCCGAGGATTGAACCTAGAACCGTCGTGTTGATAGTCAGCAGTTCTACCGATCTACCCCGGGAGAAGGGCCCTCAAATAACCTCGCCAAATGTCTATTTGAAACACACATTCGTCCAACACTTTTATAGTGTTCAAACCGCTTACTTATAAACAAACAACGAACCTTGTATTTTACAGCTAATTTACATGTTAATTTCATCAAAATTGTCACAGACAAAAACAGACATTGATATCGTACGCTTTTGTAAAAGATGGAGAGACTTATAGGCAGTTAGTTCCTCTACACTTTGATATTTTGGCCCGCTTGCCCGATTGAAGACAGAGCACTACTAAATGATAAATAGAATCTCACCAAATCCACTTGACGCTCGCTTGCGGTCTCGTCCGACCCTTAGTTCTCACAAAAACCTTTCTTTACATATCCACTACTCACAATGTAACACGAATAATTATGTCATTAGGATCGTTAAGATAACGCGACCTTGCAGAATACGACGAACTTTCCTCACCTGTTTATGAAACCTACGCTCTGGCCAATCTTCAATGTTATAATTCTCATTTATTTTCGTATAGAACGGAATTGGATTTTACACCAGAAATAAGACCAATTAAGAGACCTCATGAGAAGAAAGAACTTTCCCCAGCATTACTCTAATTACAAATCAAAATTCTTTCCAATTTCGATTAATTAAAAAGCGATTCACGACCACACCATCGGCAACACAGAAAAATTAAAATAAATAACATCAGCCTCGAAATACCCAAATGGAACGGCAGAAGAATTGACTGGAATTAACTATAATTAAAAAAAGTCGCAGGATACAATTTCATATTTGGCTAGGAGAATGATTATGCCACTTAAAAATGCCTGGATCTCCATTTTCCATTTAATTAATATAGAAGAGAATACCACTAGAACCATACGATTTGGGATATTATTAAAATATCATGCTTGTAAAATTGGTAAACCATTGACATTGGATGACGGTACAATTTTTATATTTCCAATATTATTCATTTCTATAGCCTTTACTTAAACACTTTATATTAGGTTAGTAGTTATATTCTCAGTTTATTAGTATTTTCAGATATGTTCAGAATGTTTTTATATTATATTAAAAACAACTATGTATAATAAAAAACGGTGAAATGTGCGAAAATCTATACATTAATACGATAGCGTGTTTGTTAGTTTCTGTGTCAGAGGAAAAACGAAGAATTAAATATTACGGGTCGTTTAATTGTTATGTACTTCCATTTCTGGGCATGAATA
Source organism: Euprymna scolopes (assembly GCF_053919585.1). Classification (NCBI taxonomy): domain Eukaryota; kingdom Metazoa; phylum Mollusca; class Cephalopoda; order Sepiida; family Sepiolidae; genus Euprymna; species Euprymna scolopes. The sequence goes on from NC_136509.1 coordinate 78,940,196, forward strand.
AGTTTACAAAGAATTCGTCATGAGTTTTTGTTTCCGTTTCGAATTTACCTGATGCCACTTAAGTTATTTATTTATTTACAATTTTTTTTTATCAATAATTCTTAATAAGCTTTGGTTTTCGTTTCGATAATAATTGATCGCACTCGAATAACCAATTGTTTTTTTATAAATAATTTTTACCCAGAATTCTTCACAAGTTTTCATTTCGGTTTTAATTATGGCTAAAGGAACTCAACATATATATATATATATATATATATATATATATATATATATATATATATATATAGTACCGGAAAAAGAAAGCCTGCACTTGTAATTTGCACACTAAATTTTATGAAACAGTTCAAACAACCCATACCTCGTTCGATTTACCTTTTATTCCTCTATAATTGTACCTGTTCATATTTGACTTTTAATTGAAATATTATATTCAATTTAAAAAAAATTACTTTAAATGTATGAGCAAAAACGGCAGAAGCAACAAATTCGCTTAAAAGCAACTAAAATATCGCCCCTAAATAAGTTTTAAATATTATCCAACGGGCAACAAAGCATCTCTAATCGTAAGTGAAGTTGTTCCAGGTTATACAACGTAACATTTAATCCATATCCTACTACATTCCTTTAGTGATCGTCAGAAGCTGATTAATCTCCACCTTACTTTGTTAGCCATTCGAGAAATCGGCTGCAAATTGGAATGTGATGGGAAAACGGTAGCAAACACCGGCAGTGCTCGTGAGGCCCTAAAACTGGTCATACTTCTAACAGGGAAAACAATTCTACAAGATCCGCAGCCTAGAGACAGATTTGAAACGGCCCCCAAATCCAACAACAGTGCAATCTTGTTAAAAAGTGCTCTCTTTCTACGTTCAATAACAGATTTAAGGAATTTAATTTGCGAAGATATGTTGCAAGACAACAGCCAATGATTTCTATAAAGAACAGAAAGCGCCATCTTGACTACGTCAGATGCAATTGACTCTTTCTATGTGTCAAAATTGATTTTTAGTGACGAAAGCAAGTTTAATAGGCTAGGCTGTACAACCCTCGTAGAAAAGACGAAGAATTTAATCCTAGGTGCTCAGTTTCATCGCTGCAAGCTGGTGAATGTTTTGTTTTGGTGTGGGGCATTATCAGTACCAATGTTCCAGGACCTATAGTTCGTTTGCAAGGTGGAATTAATTCAATCACGTACATTAATATGTTGACTGAGTATTTTCTACTTTAATTTGGTCGGGATTTGGATGATAATCCCATCTTCGTGCAAGATAATGCTCCCATTCACACAGCTGGCAATGTGAAGAGATTCCTGGAAAAGCATGATATTCCGTGTTTGGATTGGCCTGCACGATCTTCAGACCTAAAATGTATCGAACACGTATGTCATTACATCAAGCAACAGCTACGCAATGATAAAATTTCAAATTTGGAAGAACTTTGGACAAACATTTCCCCGGAATATTGCTGCAGTCTAATTCAAGGAATTCCAAAAAGATTGCAAGTTGTCAAATTGCAGAAGAGCATTGCTACTAAATATTAAGTAGTTCATTGTGTTCCGGTTGTATTTTTGTGTATTAATGTCCTAAAGTTAAATAAAAAAATTCCATTGTGCGGACTTTCTTTTTGCCTCCTCAATTTGGAGTTATTTTTTTAATTGACGTGAAAACTAGAATATTTTTTTTAAAAGTCAAATATTAACAGTTAAATTATAGAAGACTAAAAGGCCAATCTAGTTATGTATAGGTTGTTTAAACGATTACATTTAGCTTAAATTTGCAGTATTTTAAAAAAAAAAGGAATAGCGCGGACTTTCTTTTTGCCCCCCATATATTTATATATATATATATATATATATATATATATATATATATATATATATATATATATATATCGATAGAAAATTTTATAGTCTATAATAATATATACGAAATCTGCAAGAATTAAAATATCATATCAAAGCTTACTTTTCGACAGGTCTTTGCCGGGCCTTCCTGCTCGCTGAAATAAATACTTTTGCAGTTTTAACAAAAAGCTACAATAATATAAGAGCGTATCAATTTACACTGAACATCTTCAGAATGCCAACGTCAATATATTACATATGAATGAGCGTCCTGCGGAATTTTCCCAGGTCCCGCTATTATTGGTATTATTTCGATTCTTTCAAATATCATTCTTATCCTGAGTGTTATTTTCAACTGTTTCTGTCGAGGAACCTCTGACCTTCTCCTGGTGCATTTTATCGAACTTAGGAATATTTCTGTCGAACTTGGGATATGGCTCGGATTCCTTGCCATCATCCTTGAATTTGTCCAATACATTATCCTGTACGCCTCGAATCTCTCAGATATAAAATAAAAGGATTTTCACCAAATGAAAAACTTTGGTTCCGTGCGGAATTTTGTACAGATTCGCGAGTCTGACATGAAAATTCCCGATTGTGACAATATCGTCAAGAACTCGAAACGTTGTAAAATAACACGATTCTTAGTCATTTAGAATGATTCAGAAAACTTTGTCGGCCCTGTCGGTGGGGCATTAGAATACGCCGACTGCCCCCCCCCCCTGCAGAGGGTAAAAGTCCCTCAATGGGGGTCCTGGATATGGATGAAACGCGGAATATTTAGTGTAGCTTAATCACCATATATATTTTATAACTTACTATATATATATATATATATATATATATATAGATATATATATATATTTAGAGAGAGAGAGAGAGAGAGAGAGAGAGAGAGGCAGAGAAAGAGTAGCTACGTTAGCATTGCTTGATGTTCTGGTTACAAACATGCTATCGAGCCAACATACATCAATACATCGGAAACCCGCGTTTACAAAGGTGTATACACACTGGGATCCGTTTTGCACTAAAACTCGAAATATTAATTTAATTGTAACTATTATATTATGATCTTATGACTTGTTATGATCTGTTCAAAATCAAAACTGGATGACGAATTGAAAACGATCACTGATACTTTATCCACTAATGGGTACCTTCTTTATGTAATAAGGTAAGTCATCAAAACGGAATTCAATATTTTTGTTTCCAAATAAAAGTTAATACAATCGCTAAATCTCCAATTAATATTCGCATATCATGGTTAGGGTCAGTAACTAAGTAATTCAGGAAGCAAATCAGTTCACGCTTAAAAAAAACGTACGTGTGTTTTTTTTTAACAAACCGTTAATGGCATCCTCTCGAAAAGACGTTCTACGCCCCACCATAGCAATAATGCAATTCACCAATTTATGTAGTTGCAATGCTTAATATGTGAGTGAAGGTTCGTTAAAATGTATAGTTGGGTGCAACAATTAGTTTAAAAAATTAGCAATGATAGTTATCTATTGACGGACGTCCTTAGTAACGCACCAAGATTTTCAATAGCTGATCATCTGCTTAAAAAACTAGTAATTGTACATGGATCAGACGTAGCTTTTTCTTAGATATTTTTAGAAAAATATGTTACACAACTTACATATCATGTACATATTTAGCTAAAAACAAACTGTTCTAATATTACACGGACCATTTCTGGCTTTTGATCAGTAAAGAATAAATCGTGCTAGATTAGGCACGTTTTATTTTTGTTTTTATCAAGAGTAGCTTCTTTTGAGGGAGCTTGATTTTTCCCACATTAAAAACCGACATTATATCTAACATTGCAATATCATGAGCGCGTTGGTGATCGGTGGAGGGTCGGTTTCTTTCTTTTTTTTTTACATGGAGGTCACCACTTATCAAGGCCCGAAGGCCACTCAGGTATAAGGATTATTGCGTGTATCAATGAGATAGTATTGTAGTAATCATTGGTATTGAGGGTTTTGATAGAATGTCTTACTTAAGGGGGGCGGTTTATCAGGAGTTTGTTTATGTTGGATTTGAAGACGTCCAAGTTGTAGTAAGGTGGGAAACAGGCAAGCGGCAGAGAGTTCCACTGGCATGAAGTTCTAATAAAGAAGCTTTGCTCCTGGATTTTCTACGTTTGAATTTAGGCACAGATAAAGAGTGGGGAAAATTATTGACAGTAGTTTCAGTCAGACGGGTGTTTCCCGTGAAAGATTGGCGAGGGGGGGACGAGGGACTGGAGCTCAGACGAGCACCTGCCATGGAAATAACGATTTAGGCTCGCAAAGGCTCTTCTGTGGAAGAGAGGATGCAAGGAAGATAAAAGGGCACCCCCCACTAAACCACGAAGTCTATTTTGTACTCTGTGAAGGCAGGATAGGTTGTTTTTAGCAGCTCCTGCCCAGACGTGGCAGCAGTACTCCATCCTTTTTCGTACTTGGCTTTTATACAGATAGAGAATTGCATCAGTAGTGAGATATCTTCCGGAGCGGTATAAGGATCCCATAATTTTCCTAGCATCCCTGGCAACAGATTTGATGTACGTGTTCCATTTCAGATCAGGAGTAAAGGTCAAACCCAGAACTTAATGATATTTTGTGGTTTCATTTTTATACTTTCTACAGAAAGCAAGTGATTTGGTTATGTGTCAGCTGCTGATTATTTATTAGCATTACTCAAGACGCATATCCGCCTTGAGAACATTGTTATTTGTAATAGCGTTCATGTGCACTGATTAATAGTCTACAGTTAATAAGTGTTTGTTTTTTGACTACTGACTATTTGGCAACATTTCGGAACATTTTCACAAGATCCAATTATGATCAGCCTACTATGGTGTCGGAAAATCTTTCGACATAATGCATGTCCCTCTTTGCGCAAATTAATACAGTATTATTTAATGTATGGTTTCGTTTGTGTGTTAGTTTCGCTTTTAAAAATTCGCGTCAAGCTTTAGAAGAGTGAGAGAAACTGGTAAGCCCCTAGTTTTCCCCTACTTTCAATCAAGATCAATAAAATATATCTTCATTCTACATTTTCAATAAACATGAATGTAGATTTGCATGCACACACACACACATATATATGTCTGCCTAGTATTTTGGTAAGTGTATATACTTGCAATTTTGAGAGATATTAGTTGTCAAAATATTACTTTTATACGTGGTCCCTATATTTTCCATTTCCGGTTGGGCAATAATAAGAAAAACATTATTATTTTGAAGAAGAGGCAGGGGCTGCTTGATTATAGACCAAACTTTATAAGATAAATCTGTACCTTAGATTCATTTACACACTATTTTTTTAAATGACGACTTTTACAGGTGTCCTACTATGCTGATTACAAAAAAATCTCATTTATATTTGGCGGATATAAGTAGCTTTGAACAAATCTAATTATATCCGACCGACACTGGCAGCCTCATTTATTTTGTTGGTCATAGTATTTGCGCATTGGGAACCAGATTTTCAAGTTTAAATTTTTAACAAATATTTGGACAGTCACCCCCACAACTAAAATGGGGTGTCTAATTCGAAAGCCATTTTTTTTTTTACATTGGGATGTTACCAGTGACGATTCCGAATGCCATTCTTAACATGCGGAGGCTGAGGATGTAAATTCCGAAAGCAGTTCTTAACATGAGGATGTTGGGTTCTTGCAACAACACCAGCAGCAGCAGCAGCACCACCAACAACAACAACAACCATACTTTTATTTTTCTACCAAAGAACAGAGGGATGCTTTCAATGGGCAACGGCGCCTACCGGATCCTGCTAGTCTATATAATATATTGCTCGCAAAAATTTCCCTCTGGACCAAATTACCGGAGGTTTGCTACAACAGATGCCACGCACATTTTTTGTCTAAGCTAATATACATCATCTTATATAATTTTACAACGCCTTCACAGACACATTTATTCATTAAATTAAAATCTTGTTATACTTCCTATGAGAAGCATCATCATAGCCACCTACGTCTTTAGTAGAAGTAGATTGTATTGTTCCCTTTATTTCTAAGGTGCTCTCACAGCTTCGAGTCATTACTTGGTAGGGGTACCACTATATTGACATTACAGCCTTCGTAAATGGATCATAAACCCAGACACTTACCATTAACTTTCCTTTCACATTTCTAAAATAACAATTTCTCTCTTCCAAAAATCCTTATTCCCCATCAATGAGACGCCACTAACTGATTTCTCGGTTTACAATCTTATAACATAAACGAACACGGTCATATTACAAATGTGTCTGTTCTCTCTTAAGGACGCAATCGTTAAACACTAAATAAACCAAATTTCCTTTGAATACTAAACAACACTTATGCAAACTAATATATACACACTTTTTTTCCGTATATTATTAACAAAAATATTAGAAACTTTTATAATTTGTTATTTTGTAAATTTTCTTTATTCTAGACAGGAGAACTCGAATTTTGCTCCATTGAAAGTGAAATCGCATCGATTAAATTGTATAATTACGTCAAGAACTAATTGGGTAATTATGACTAATAGCGTATAAAACATAATTGTAATCATGCACTTTTTATATTGTGACAAATTTAATAATGTTACTATTAAGCAAGGCATTATTAACATGGGAAAGGCAGGGTGTTTTCTGTACTTTAACCTAACAATTTAATTAAAAAAAATGATTTTATTATTTGAAAATAAGTTCAAAAACAAAAGCCATTTCCGTTTTTCTATAAATTTGGGCCATATTCGCGTTTTATAAAGAATAATATGAAATCAAGTTGTATACGCCTTTAAACTATTATTATATACCAATTATGGGCAAGGGATTTATTGTCTACTTTCACCGACTGAAATCAGTTACTGATTTACTCAAAATCGATGAGTACTTTAAAAGTTTATAACGTAAACGCAAATACTTTACAAAGAAAAATAAATTATTTTTGCTATATTTTCCCCTATTTTATTTTTTAGTTATGTATATATATATCTATATATATATATGCATTTATATATATATTAAAAATATTTGTGCATATTTTCACGCTTATAAATAATATTCGCCGTTGTTTACACTTCTTTTTCTTTTTTCACCTTAATCACAATGGTTACAAACTTGACTGTCAGCTTTTTAAAAAAATTGGAAAATAAAATTATTTATGTCTTTCTTGTTTATCTGGGATAAGTTTTGAATTATAACGTTCTACTAAATTTAACACGTACTTTGTGACCAATACCGAGAAAAAATGTTGGCAATATATATATATATATATATATATATATATATATATATGTGGGTGTGTGTGTGTGTGGGGGGGGGGTGCGCGCGCACGTGTGTTGTGACAATATTTTTCTCGGTTATGGTCACAGAACCCTGTTATACTGCATTATAATTTAGTAATAAAAAACAGTACATAATACACACGTATATAACCAAATAACATTATAAATAACACCGTGATGTGGAAAAATACTGTAACCAGGAGCCGGAGAAAACATCGTATCCCATATTGTAACCTGAGGAAACCGTATCCTAGGGCAATCGTATACCGAGACACTACTGTACTTACTTATAAGAAATGTACATTTAAAAAATTGAAAGAAAAGTGCATCTAGTTGTATGAATGCTATTCATTATTCCATACACATATTGTAACACAAGTATACCGCGAGAAAATCGCACTCAGCTATCTTTGTTAGTTTTGCAAAAGAACATTTAATTTGGCACACGATCAGAATTGCTCTTGAAACGAAGAATAAATATTTATATTTAGAGACGATGTTTATTTCTATGCAGGCTTCGTATCCATCCATCATGTTGCTATTCAAACATTGTCAGCATCTCACGACCGCTTAACACCCAAGCCGACACCAGCACTTAACGCTGTATTATGGAGATACACAGACAAACGTTGAAGTCTTTCTCTTCCAAGTCTTTACTTCTGTCGTTTTTTATATGTTTTTGTTTTTGCTTAAATGTAAAAATTGATACACTTTTTAATGTCAGTGGTTTGACCTACACAAAAGATGACCTGCCCAAAGCAAGGTTAAGTATTAGGGGAGAATAAAAAGCCATCATATTATTTTTTGCCTTAATTTTTTTTCAAACATGATATTATTTAAAAGAAAAGAAATATTAAAGATGTTAACACGTATGAACATTTAAAATACTAGTAAAGAGGCATAATACATCTTCTCGATATTCTTTTTTTTATTAAGATTAAATATTCTTTAAGATAGAGTGTTTGCTTTCTGTTTGAAGCCGACAGTATTATTTCTTCTATCATTGTACTTATATAGTATGTAATCTAATATATAAAACTCACTATGTATGTGTGGGTTTGTCTCCATCTCCGTTTTTCAAATGGTATCTCCTCCTAGACGAATGACCGTTAGACGATGTGCAATAGCTCAAAATATTGCATAGAGTATGTAATACTAAATAATTTTTGCTACGTGTCTGTCTGAAACTAGCAAAATCATATTAGTTGTACATATGTACTCTATCGAATTGAGAGTGTTATCTATCTATCCAACGTCGAAATCATACTTTAACGCTTTCTAATTTTGCATTTGAATATCGATTAACAATAAATATTTTATACATGTCTAGAATCTATAATATCATCTCTTATAATTTTAATAGTGTAATATATATTAGTAATTAAGATTTTACATCCTTCTTTACATAATATATATATATATATATATATTAAACCTGGGCAAAACCGGGTGCCCCCTGCTCGGCATATATATATATATGTATATATATATATATATATATATATATATATATATATATATATATATATATATATATATATATGCCGAGGAGGGGACACCCGGTTTTGTCCCAGGTGTAAAATAAGCTTAAATATGATATTTAAATTTTTCCAGATCTCGTCTATATTAATATAGAAACGGGGTTTCGAAAGAATTAACAAAAAGGATTCAGGGGTGATCAGCTAGAATCGAAACCGAAAAGGTAGCATTCAAAGCTGATAACATTATCACTGTATCGAGATTACACGCACATAAACTAAATAAAATGCAAATTCAAAAATAAACCACGATGGATGTAAAATTGCCCCTTAAAAACAATTAAACCGACTAAAGAGACATAAAAGAAGGCCCCGTAAACACTCCAATCATTTGAGGCCACTGGCGCCGCTGTGCGACTTTTACTTTCGGAGGCATTGAGTTTGAAGATAAAGAGACGTACAGAACGACAGGCAGACTGACTCAAGTTTATATATATATATATATATATATATATATATATATACACACATATATATATATATATATATATATATATATATATATAATGAAACATGTTAAAACACTTTTAAAAAAGTAAAACCATTTAATTTTCAAAAAAAGAAACACAAATTTAGTGGATTGTCCTTAATCCACGGAGTTTCGCACAAAAAAATTCCTTCTAATAAGAGGGTAGGAATTAGCAAAAGGCGGATCGGATTTTGCTTGTAAATATTTAGTTCAACTAAAAAGAAAGCCATAGAGCTAAGTAAAAGTTTCCAAAAATAGTGAAGCAGAAGGAATGGGAATAAAAAGAAAAATTATTTCACGTGAATGGATGGTCGGGTGGAGATTAGAATATCCAATAAGGGTTATATATATATATATATATATATATATGTATATATATATATATTAAAAAGGCATCACCACTTATCAAAGCCCAGAGGCCACTCGAGGATAAGTGTTAAAGGGTGTACTGTAGACAATTGGACAATAAAGTCATCGTTAGTTATGGAAATTCGGCAAATTCATTTTGTGAAACGGCTTAAGAAAACTTATTTACGTTAAACTTGAAGGCAACCATATTGTAGACAGCTGAAATACAGGTAAACGGAAACTGTTCCGCAGGCGTGCAGTTCCAAGATAGAAATTTCTTCATGGAATCTACGTTTAGGTTAAGGCACAGATAAAGAATGGGGAAATTATTGATAGTGTTTTCTGCTAGACGAGTGTTTCTTATGAAAGTTTAGCGAGACGGGACCATAGATTGGAGCTCAGTCGAGCACTTGCAATGAAAATAAAGCAGAAACAAACTCGCAACATCTCTTCTGTGAGAAAGAGGTTACAGGTAAGAGGAAGGACATTCCCTGCGAGGTTACGAAATGCATTTTAACTCTATCAAGGCAGAATAAGTCCTTTCTAGCAGCTCCTGCCCAGATGTGGCAACATTACCCCATCCTTGGACGTACCTGCCTCTGCTATAGATAGAGAATTGCATCAGCAGTGAGAGATCTACTGGATTTATAGTAGGATCCCACATTTTTCCAGTGGCATCCGCAACGGATTTAATGTATGTGTTCCATTTCAGATCCGGAGTAAAGGTCAAGCCCAGAAGCTTGCCAAAGCATGAGGCCTCCCCAAAACGAGAGTCATTTATTTCAATATATGTCAGAGGGAGAGCAGAGCGTAGAATATGTAAAGATAAAAGCTTTGTTTAAGAGGCATTAAAATCAACAAGCCACCTCTTCCACCATTTCCCACATGCTCAAGATCAAAGGAGATAGAATCGGAGAGAACATGATTGTTTACGGTCTTAGATGTGCTACCGTGCATAGTAGTGTCATCAGCATAAATATCTACGAATTATAAATCTATCAAAAAAAAAAATGATTTAATAATTGAGAAAACATTGAGGGACTCCAGCATTAATACCGTGAGTTTCTGATTTCTGCCCATCAACCCTTATTCTTATAAATCTATCAGAGAGAAATGATTTAATAATTGAAAAGACATTTTCAGCTATGCAGTACATGGTGATTTTGTGAAGTAAATCTTTATGACATACTCTATAAAAGGTCTTTCGCATGTCAAGAGCAATTCCCCTAAAAAGGAAGCCTCTGTCGAGAGATTCGATAAGCATATGAGATATAACTGTAAGCATATCTGCTGTAGATCTAGCAAAATGGAAACCAGATTGCGTGTCGCTAAGAAGGTTATTTTTACTGAGATTGTTGCTTACTTCTCTATTTAACACGAATTCCAGCAACTTACTCATGACGCACAGGAGATGTATTGGCCTGTACTGAATGGGAGATGAGGGATCAACTGAATTCTTAAAGACAGAGCATACTGATTAGATTTTCCAGGTTGATGAAAAACAATTCTCTGGAAGACAACGTTTAAACATTTTTGTAAGTATGGGTGCTAGTTCTGGTTGAAGTTTTTATAGCACTGTAATTGGAATACCGTCAGGGCCGATTGTTTTATCGGAATCAAGATTTTTTATTTGCTTGGAAACATCGCGTACATATATTTGTATATCACATAGCGTGTTTTGTGATACAGAAGGACATATTTGGGGTTTGTGACCTTGATCGCAAGGGTAAAATTCGCTGCAATGTTCTTGACCATTAATTTGGCTCTGTCTGATACTGACGAGATTACCTCAAGTCCATTGGTGATAATACGCTTCTTTTCAGGATTCTGTTTGCTATTTGCCAAAACTGGTGGGAACTAAGCCGCTGTTCAACTACTTTGGACTTAAGAGACTGAACATATAGTTCTCTTGCATTCTTTATTTCGTTTTTATAGTAGTTGATGGCAGTCTAAAAAGCGGCTTTAGTTTCAGTACATCTATTGTTTGAAGCAATGGAAAAGGTGAATTCTGTGCGCAATGACAGCAGCGCGTTCTGTAGAGAACCACGATTGGTTTTGCGTTTTTTTTTTGCCGGAACTTTTTCGAGGGTATAAAGCGGTCTACATCTACAATTAACCATTCCGTCAGGTCTGGTACTCTAGAGGACACATCCTTTTAAAACAGAGAATGTAGAGGTAGATCTGATATAAATGTGAGTAAGTTATCCCAGTCAGCCATAGGGTGTCGATATAATGTACGATAGACAGGTAAATCTGAGGACTTATTGCATTTCATTTTTCTCTTAACCATTCCACATTATTGAAGTCTCTAGAGAAATGAATATTAGCTGAAGGATAAGCAGATAGGACGTGGTGAATTTTCTTCGATATGCTTTTAAAGATAGTAACTCCGCTGTTGTTGGGGCGATAGAGAGCAAATATAAACGCAGTAGTTTGAGCAAGTGCAACCCGGAAGCACATATAAGGTCAGTTTTGGAAGTTAAATTACAGTATGCTTTAATTACCAACTCATCTAGGGAAATAGTCTGTCCAGTGCTAGTTTCGCTTACAAAGTATATGTCTGGGTTAGTCTCCTGTAATTGGGTTTCAACCTCTAGAATGTTAAAACGTAGACCCGTGATGTTCGAGAAGGAGACAAGGTAGTGGGGATCTACGTTAGAAGTTGGAGATCCGGGTTTAATTGTGTATTTTTCTTGAAACTTTTCATGATGGAGTTTTGTGGTTTGTAGACTAGGTCGACAGACTTGCTTGGTGCAGGGCAGAAAGGGAAAGTAAGTGAGGTATAAAAATGGAGAAATATTTTTTGTGCCTTCCTTCCTTAGGTAGACCGTACGTTACATGTTTAAAGGCTAAATAAATTCTTGAAGGGAAAATAGCTTTTTTTTGAAGCCAAATTTTCGAAATTTTTTTTTACTAATAAAAATCTGGCAATCCTTGCCAAGAATATAAGATTGAACTTGTTTTCATTAAACCTCTTTTGTGAATGTTCTTTTTGATAGCATATAATAACAGTTGTAATATAACGAACTCGTTTTAATTTCGTAGAAACAATACATAAAAAGGGGGCATTAAAACAAATAGGACAAAACGAAACACATTATCTGACAAAAGTTGCTACACCAGAAGAGTACATTTAAGAAGGACTCTTACTATGTGAGTACGTTTGTGCATGGATAAATGTAGCACAATATTACTTTTGGAGCACTTATTAGTATTTACTCATTCCTATTAATCGGGTCAGTTCTATATGTAAAATACAATACACACAATTTTCATATAACTGTTAAATAATAACATAGGCGCGATATAAGTTTCAGCATTAAAACGTAGTAAGTATTTCTTTTCTAGAATGTCTATTAAGAAATGTAAAATTTTACATATTTGTTCTTCCATAGAAAATCAGATACCCTAAATAATTATAGAGTCATAAATATAAAAATGGTTACCCAATGCAAAGAAGTCTTGAAAGTAGTAGAGGGAAGGAAAAAGTAGCCTAGAAAATAGGACAGGGGATTCACTTTTGTTTTATTGTTTTGTAGCATTGTTTAAATTATCTGTAGTCTTATAAAAGATGATGGGAGTGATCCCCTTTGACATCTATGTATTCTGGGTACGTTAAACAATGTTTCTAAGTACTTTCTGTAGATCTACTCTAGTGAGTCTCCCGATAGATATGGAAATGTTGTCTTCTAGACTGTCTAGATTGTAAGGATTATTTGCATAAACGTTTAGTTTTAAGTCCCCAAAAGATAAACGCACATGATTATAAGTCCGGGTAACGTTGTGGCCATAAATCTTTGTTTATTGTTTTCTCTTCCGTAAACAGTAATGAAAGCTTCTTTATTAGGACTGCACGCCTATGGAAGTCTCCTCCGTTGGCCTGCTTTCCAGGTGACTACAATCTAATTGTCTTAACGTCCAATGTAAACAAGTTCTTGATGAACTGTCCACCTATGTAATCCAACTTACAAATCTCACTACCGTTGTTAAAAACGCTATAATAACACTGGCTGTTGTTTACGCATAAACCCTTACCCTCGGATGGTCTCAAGGCCTTGATAAGGTATGATTCCTGTGTAAAAAAAAAACAAAAAAAACCTCGTGTCAGTGATTTGTGAGGCATGTTTTTCAATCTTATTGGAAAAAAAACAATTCACGTTGTCTTGTGGTGTCAGTTGGTCAATAAGAGAGGATTAGAGAGATCGGGCTACTTTTAATGGGCCATCCTATATAATAGGAAGATTCCAGGACTGCATTTCTTATTTCAAAGGAAGGTTAAACATATATACTTACGAAATCGTTTAATATGGTTTTCTGTAGTAATTTGTATCAAAATCCATTAAATGTGTTTAATTTGCGAAATTATATATCTTTCAATTGTTTTTAATTGTACCATTCACAGACCGTTGTTCGGAATTATTCTTCATTTATATTTTTTATCTAGCCCAGTTCTACGTTATGGTTGACGCATATATACATACTAGTGCGAACAATGGTTGGAGATTTATTTTCCATCATTCTTTTGACGAAATGTGTACACCGCTTGTAACTCATCACATAAGGGAAATATTTGTCTCCCTTAGCATTCTTCGATTTTTTACTATTAAGCAGATTCAAAATCATTTCAAAAATCCTTGTTAATGGATTGCGCTTGAGTCTATATCTGTCGGTTACTTCATTTCATTTCCTAAGCAGCAGTGGATTTGCTTTGTGAAGACTTTTGAAATGACACTAGCTTTTTCTTCCTTGAGGTCATAAATTAATGCCATTTTTTCTTTTTCTTGTTTTCATCGCTCGAGTAAACATACCTGGATATAAAACCCAGATCTCATTACTTCTATTGTTTAAAGCTCACGTTGAGAGATCAGCCATCTTTGATATTTTATGAAATATCGACACCATCTTATATGAATATCCGCTTTGTAAGCATTATTAAGCCGATTCTCTTTTTTATTATAGGCAGCATTCAAAATATAAGTTAGACATAAATTCTATGCACAGTACAGTTTGGCATTATTTCCCATCGCTTTAAGGTTATTAAAATACACATAAAAATTTTACTGAACTTCATACTAGGTGATGGATTATCGGAGTTATATATAACGGGAGTATACACGCGTGTCCATACACGTAGATTCTTTATATTGTACGTGTGTATAACACCGATTGTGGATCATTGTTATAAATGTTCGCTGCATGTGTATGGGTTTGCATACATTCAATTGCAATTTAAAAGCGTGGACAAGGTAACAGTCATTACTTCCGGACAAGTTCAACAAATATGAAACATAAACACACACTGGCCGCTTGATAACGGACTAATACTAATGTTACTTCTTCCGTCTCGAGGAAACTGCAGGAAAACCTTATACAATGTTCGTAAATCTATTTTTTTACAAAAATATCTCTGCAATATTTTATTTTTTATAAATCTAATTCCAAGTCTGAATTCCTCCGTTGGATTTTAACATACATATTTGAGTTAAACATTCCTTTCTTCTAAAATATTCTCTCTGCATAACCTTTTTTTTAACAGTTAAAAAAATCAATACTAAAAATCGATCAGACCTTTGATGCGTCCAATGCTCTCATATTAGGATCAAGTATACTTCTTATGAACACTCGAAACAAACTTCAATTTAAGACATACTATTAAATATTTAACATACATATTGTAAAAATTTAAAAAGTAATCCGGTTATATATTGTGTTGAAACAAAAATAAACTAAATATATTTCATATTATAGGACGCCCGCTTACCAGCTCTAATCGAAAATTCATGATAGGTGTTTACTATGTTCAATATTATATAATTTATACTAAATTATATAGCAGAATTCGATTGCATTACATTTCACAAGAATTTGCTTTAATTGTTCTGGTTTAGGGTAAGTCATATTACATGAACTTATGTCTCTTTTTAGTATATCCCTTTCTCTCCAATGATTTCACTCTACATAAATGAATCCGTTCTTCACTATCGTTATTGCCATCTGAAGATTTGTACCCATTTACCCAATTATGGAAAATTCAGCTGTTCCTTTATAGAAATAATAAAATATATATATTATACTATATATTACTGCAACAACTGCTGCTATTCAAGAATAACGACTGCACTGAAACTACTACTAAAATTATAATAAACTAGCGGGACCTGTGTAAAATCCACAGCGGTATCTTTCATATGTAATGTATGGCTGGTGGGTATTCTGTTGGCGTTCAGCATAGATGAAGATACCATCATATTATTCTAGGCCTTTTTTAAAACTTTTATCGCGTCCCCTTACTAAAAAAATAACTTTAATATATTGCCTGGGCTGCTTATTTGATTACACACGCACCAATCAATTAACTCACATTTCATCATTTTTCATAATTCCTGGGTATGTCACTTATTTCGACAATCATTTTTTTATATTTGAACTCACACTATTGCCCAACCTTACAAAAATAATCAGTTTTCTATATTTCATAGGCTGATTATTTCATTACAGACACATGTTTGCTGCAAGGCTAAAAATTAAAACATGAAGTAATAGTTATTAGGTTTTGCATGCATATTTGTAATGCGTCCGTTCGAACTTTACCTTGCAAATACTATTTTTTTTTATTTTCACAGGCTTGAGCTGATTTGAACCGGCTAAATGTCAAATACAATGTTTTGCATGGGTCCGAAGACCCTATATATTAGGTTTCCTATCTGTAAACCCAAACTTACAGAGGAGCTTGGAAAACACCATTTTTTAAACCCATATCTATACGCATACCCAAATATATATATATATATATATATATATATATATATATATATATATATATATATATATACATATATAGAATAAGGAGTGTGTTCATTATAACGTTTTACACCAATACTAGGCTAGTATAACTCCTGTAGAATATCTGCATTGATATAATTACCCTTAATAGTTAGTTAAAGATAATCATCCCATAAGAAAATCGAAGAAAAATAAACTAATCGGGGAATTAATTAAAATGAATGGTTAAAGGAATATGATAATTAGCTAGAGCTTTTTAAAAAATGAATGCAATTCCAGGATCAATATATAACTGTTCTATTTATACACACAAAAACTATATATATATATATATATATATATATATATGTGTGTGTGTGTGTGTGTGTGTGTGTATGTGTGGGTGTATGTGTGTATGTGTGTGTGTGCGTGTGTGTGATAATCATATTGACACACCGGTTCTCCTGAGATCACCGAAGTTGTGTAAAGGTGAACTCGGCTTGGTACTTGATGGGGGGGCCATTTAGAAAGTGTGTGTATATATATATATATATATATATATATATATATATATATATATATATATTAATCCATGATTTATGCATGTTTTAAGTATTACATATTAACGAACCACTGAATATATCATAGACTTAACTAATACAAGTACATTTTTTCATAATTCAATGCATTAATCTGCGTAGTCTTATTCTACATTCATCCTAAAATTTCTGTGATATATAGAGGCATTCCTGTAGAACTAATTTTATTTCATTCGTTCCAAAATACGCCCCTGTTTGCGATATCACTTCTTAATTAGAGACAGCTTTCTGTTTATGTCTGCAAACAGCAATTTTGCAGTTTTAATTTTCAAGCCGTAACGTACGGACTAAATAAGAAAAGGAACAAGCGGAATATTACATAGATCAATAACATTTTATGTCCGTTTATATAGTTGTGTTATTAATGTCTGTGCTTTCAAAATATTTCTGATCCCTCCCATATTTTAGTAATTACAACCTTATAATGTTTCAAAAAGGAATATGAGCGTGGGTAATAAACATACGGTATTATTTTACGTCTGTATTTTTATTTATTGCGTTCTACATATTTAAGAAAGTCATGTTGAATTATTACTCCTTATCGTTATGTCTGCAATGTTAATTTATTAACGGTCAATTAAGTTCTGATTGGCTATATCATATTCCAGAGATCAATTATGCGATTTGTAAGTATATGGCTAAGTCAAACTTTAATTATCAATCAATGCGCCATTATATAACGAGTGAAAACTTACAAGACAATTTTTAATATAATATTCAGAGCTATGAAAAAGCATATTATTTTCATTGTTTTGACTGTCAAGTATATATCAGATACAGTAAGACACAATTAATCAACCGAGAACGACATCACTTTGTATAAAAGTATATAAGATATCAATGGATATACTCTCGAGAGTAAAAACAAAGAAAAATATGCTGTTGTCCTAACCCTAATAATATCTAACTTATAATGTAAAATATTGTCCCGTTTTCTAATATCATCCCGGTCCTTAAACTATATCCGATGGTGAGGCACCAGCTTGTGGGCTTTGACGAGTGTGGAACCAACCTTTAATTGCCATTGCTTCCAGATTCACTCTGACCCGGAGTGATAGTACCTGTAAGGGTGTCAACTATGGGCTAAATAGAAACCAACTTGAAAAAAAATCATATAAAAAATGTTCTCCAAAATAACTGGATTTGGCATTAAATAACCTGAAAAGGGTTGATATGCGGTAAAATAAAAACAATTAACCAACCAACCAACCAACCAACCAACCAATGTCATTCCACATTCCTCGAAATAATAGAAAGTATCTAAGAAAGTCTGACCAGTTGCATCCGCGCACCTATCATCAGCGCCTTAGTAGTGGATCGATAATGCCGTCGTTCAGTCGCAAAATACAATCGATGACTTTTGTAAATCTTACCGTGTATGTAATTTGGAAGGAGAGTATCACAATCTTCACCCACGCTTCTCCTTAATCGACAGTGCTTGGATCTGGTGTCAACGTGTAATGCTAGACGGCTGGAAACTATGCGTTGATAAACTGAAAGCACATACACCACCTGGAATTCCCAAGTTATCACCCGTTTTAATACGGACCAGGCCTAAAGTTGCTTAACTTCTGTGTGTCAACGTGGTTGTGCCGTACATATTACTAGGTGCTGTATGTGGTCTCCGCATACTTCGGATTGTTTCCAGCCAGTTTTGAGTCTCTCCTTTCCAGTGGACCCAAGCCTTGCCGATCCAGGAGAGTTGTGTTTGAGGCTTACGCTACGCTTGACTCACAATTACACGCGCAACTATCCTTACAAGTAGGTTCATTCTCTCTTGAGACTTAACTGAGTCATGGGTGCATTAGTGAATAATCAATTTTCTATCCCATTTTCATATTTTCTCAGGTGATGTGATGAGTAAAACTATTGTGAGATTATCATTCCAGAGAATAAGTGAATAAATTCATACTTGATTATCTGGCAAGTTGAAATAGAATTGAGCGCCCGCGATCATACGAAAAAAAAAAAAAGAAAAAGAAACCCTTGATTATGTGTTTGAGCTAGACATTCAGCAAAGGTTCGCGTGAAAAGGTCAGGAATACCTGAGATATCTGAACTATTGCTAATGGCGAGTCACAATTAATTCAAAGAGATTTCACTGATTTTTACGAATGCGTCCGGAATTCGGGGCATGTTAACTACACACTCTATTAATTAACACGTTGGAAGTAGTAAAGAGGAGGGTAAAGGATGCTAGAACTGGCGGGAAGATGTTATTATGTTAAGTGTCAGAATAGCAACTACACTAGCAAGATGGCATAACGTTAGATTAAACTTGGAAGTCTATGTGTTAATGCACACAGTTCCTAATCGTACAAGTCTCATTGGCATTTATTCACCTAGGTCAAATGTGGCTGAAAAAAGTACGTTTTGCTAGTAATAGCATTGATAATCAGTTGTATATAAAACCATGCTTCCATCGTACAAAATTAAAAGAAAACCAAACATTAAAAGTAAAAGTTTTGACATAGAAATTTACAAACGAAAAGAATATTACAAAATAAATAACGATATCAATTGGTGTAAGTAAATATCTATATTTTTTAAGTATCATTATAGAAGTAGGGTAAAGAGTTTCTCAGAGATATAATTTAATTTCACATATTAAATTAATGGAATAAAATAAAACTAATTGCAAAAATAAAAAAAAAAAACTATGTTTGTCTACTCTCTGCATTTTTTAAACTCCATATCCTTCGAGACGAAAGGCATATAGGCACCACGAGGCAGGTCAAATGATTGCATTTTTCTTTGATATTAGTGCATGTATTTTTCGCCAATAGCAATAGTAACAATAGCAGCTAAGAGATTAAAACTAAATAAATGACATTGGTTGACGTAAATCGATTAAAAGTGATATTGAATGCACGCGCACATATAGTTTTATACGTATACGATAAATTCGGTTCATTATTAACAATTTCTAATCTCAATCTTATTAGAAAAATGCTAGTTTTAAATTACCACTATTATAGGTTTTCAAGGGTGTTGACAACAAAAATAACAGAAAAAATCTCACGAAACGAGTAATTTTTTAAGATACAAAGAAAGTATTGTTTTTAAAACTTGGGCGATCACTTTTCTTACATAATTTAACGTAACAATTAATTTCGACTTTATAGTCAAAGATTCGCTTCTATTACCCTATAATTTTACTTGCTCGTATTAAACTTTTAATTGAAGTATGCTAGGTATACAATGTGAAAGTTCGCGGACAGAAAAAAACTTCTGCAATAACGTTTGAAATAATGATGTCTATGACGCACTCATGACGCCAAAGTTAATGCCTTTATAATTTCATGAATAATTATAAATTTATATGACAACAATGGAGCTGAAAAATTGTATGCAATGCTGTGACCAAAAAAAAATGTTTTTTTGAAAAAATATATGTGTGTGGGTGTTTGTGGTGTATGTGAGTGCGTTTGTACGTGTTATTGTATGTGTTTGTAGTTACGTTAGGTGATTCAAGCAGTGTAATTGATTTTGAAATGTAGTCGCATCTAAGTATTTGTCGGAAAAAAGCTCTCTGAACTGACTTGAATTATAATGATTTATTGTAATGATAATATTACACCAACATTTGAAAAACATGTTTATTTGAAGTTTTGACGTACATTATATTAAAGTATAGATTATGCAATTCAATTAAATTTTTACTTGGATGGCAAACAATATTAAATTGTACCTTGATGATCCCGGTTGGCTGAACTTGAGTGTAGTTCAATGAATTACAAGTAGGGCTCAACAAAAACCTACGCGAATTAGTGTTGAAAACGACCATACTATAGTAAGCTAGAAACACTGTTGTGGTATTATGTTTAACATACGTAAGGTCTTGGTAAAAATAATTACTCTTGGAATAGTTTGGATATAGGTACTGATAGACAGAAAGGTAAAGCATTAACAGTTGTTGAAGCTAGACGAATATGTGTTGCTGATATTTTTCTAATTGGCACGTAGATAAAATATAATCTAGACGTTATGCCATGTACACATGACAACGGCATTATATCAACGAAACTATTAATACATTGCTTAAACTCATGATAATAATGGTTCTTAATAATTTGGGGTTGGACTTGTCCCATGTATTTAAGATTCTAATTATATATATATATATATATATATATATATATATATATATATATATATATATATATATAAAGTAAAATGTATGTCTGTCTGGGTGTGTGTCTGTGTACATTTCCCTACGCAATAACGCTGTCAAGTTTTAGTCTACGGACTAAAAATGTGATATACAGGGCACTCAGATTTTAGAAAATCTTTGTAATTCGGTTTCGGCCAGAAATTCGGCTGTTAAGGGGTCAAAGTTAAACGATTTGAACTTTAAAAACTCTACCAAACCCCTCCAACAAGTTCGGTCCAAACCCATGAAATTTTAGATATAGGTTCCTTGAATATGGATATAACCTCATAACTTGATTTTAGTCGAAAACAATAAATTTTAAAGAGTCATAATAGGGGTCAAAGTTAAAAAAATTGGACGCTTTATTTTTTGGCTCAACATACAACTCCAAACACCCAGGCAATGCCGGACATAAATGCTAGTATATATATATATATATATATATATATATATATATATATATATATATATATATATGTATATATATAAAGAGAGAGAGAGAGACAGAGACAGAAACAGGCAGACAGACAGACAGAGAGGCAGAGACAGAGACAAAGAGAGACAAAGAGAGAGAGATGAAACGCGGAATATTCAGTGTAGCTCAATCACCATATATATTTTATAACTTACTAACTAGCTCTATCTACTTATTGAGCACTTTTGAAGTAAATACTTAAAGTTTACGCATAAATTTATACTTTCGTATATTAATTTTATGTGAGTATTTGATCACTGTCTGTCTGACGTAATGAACATTTAAATTAAAATGTTTAAAATTCAACGCTATTTCATACGCTTAATAGTAGCCGAATGGATACGGCCTCCACTAATCGAGCCAGAGATGTCTCGTGTCGCGGGGTTCGAATCGTTCGACTGGTAGTAATCGTGACACCCTGCACTGAAGAATCCCGAAAGGATGAAACACTAGTGTCTGTAGGTATTTAATTATTATAGTAAAGAAAATAATTATGACAGCCCCTTTAAGAAATTCGTTTCTTATCGTTGAGCACTTTCCGTTGAATTAAAAAGTCGGTCAATTTAGCTCTTATGCGTAGATCATCGTATAACGATTTGATCACTGTCTGTCTGACGTAATGAACATTTAAATTAAAATGTTTAAAATTCAACGCTATTTCATACGGTTAATAGTAGCCGAATGGATACGGCCTCCGCTAATCGAGCCAGAGATGTCTCGTGTCGCGGGGTTCGAATCGTTCGACTGGTAGTAATCGTGACACCCTGCACTGAAGAATCCCGAAAGGATGAAACACTAGTGTCTGTAAGTATTTAATTATTATAGTAAAAAAAATAAATATATATATATATAGAGAGAGAGAGAGAGACAGAGACAAAGAGAGTTGTATATATATATATATATATATATATTATTTCATATGTTTACGTCCAACTTACGCATCTACATTTAGTATACACCCCATTCACACACAAACACACACGCGTATCTACGCATAAAAACTGCGCTCTTGCGAAATATAATTTTTCCTTTTTCATCATTTGATGCATTACATGCATACCTCGGACTTATCCGCATGTGTTCACCGCATAAATCATAATCGTCTATAAATATTTCATGCAGCAGTCACATAAAAAAAATGGATCAAAATAGGCTTAGTACTAGAAACTTTCCCCTTAACTAGTAGAGGCCAAAAAATGTTACACCCACAGAATGTCAAAATGCAATTATCTCGAATGTGAAAATTATACAAAAATGATTAATTTCTTTATACTGTAAGTAAAGTCTTAAGCTCAATTTCTTACTGTAGACCGAAGCTGACAATTATATATGTAAACGATTGCAATTTCAAAGGATTTTACAAATCAAGACTGAATCTTCATGTCATGAGAGATAAGTTCTCTTCGTTCCTGTTTACTAGTCCTCCCTTACTCTAACAAATAAGTCTTAACTTTCTACGCCTTATTTATCAGTCTCTTGGACTCTCTATATTTTAAGTGTTTAATATATTGCTTATTTCTAACTGTATATATTAAGGAGTAGTGTTATACTGTAAGAGATCCTTAATATATTATATTGTCTCGCTTACCTTCTATCTAACTTTCTACTTCCCCTTCTTTTTCTTCTTCTTATCTCTGCCTCTCTCTCTCCTTCTCTCTTTCTCCCTCTCTCTCCACAACACACACACACACACACACACACACATATATATATATATATATATATATATATATATATATATATAAGACACATTTAATGTTTGCAGAGTAACAAGTCAACACTATAAAAGAATCAACAAATTTCTAGTATATAAGAAAAATACCAGTCTAAGAATCTGGCGCGGTCTATTTTTCTCGCGAGGTTAGATGGCACTCTCCTAAGCTGTGGTAGGCACACCGTCTAGTGATGGCGTCACAATAAAAAAAATACCTTTGATAGCCCTGTCCCAGCATCAAATATTCAGGTAAAGACTACATGTGAATTACACTACAAACTCGTTTACTGAATACAATCTCGGCTTATATATATATATATATATATATATATATATATATATATAATTATTTTTACTATACTAATTAAATACTTACATACACTAGTTTTCCATCCTTTCGGGAATCTTCAGTGCCGATTCGAACTCGCCATCTCTGGGGCAATTAGCAAAGATCGTATGTAATCTCCTACCATTAACCGTATTAAATAACCTTGAATTTAAACATTTTGTATTTTTTAAATGTTATTTACGTCAGAATAGTGATCTAATCGTAATACGATGATCTATGCATTAGAGCTAAATTGACCGACTTAATTCAACTGAAAGTAATGGACGATCAAAAACGGGTTTCTTAAATGGGCTGTCATATTTTTTGTTTTACTATAATAATTTAATACTTACAGACACTAGTGTTTCTTCTTTTCGGGATCCTTCAGTGTAGGGTGTCACGATTAACACCAGTCGACATATTCGAACTCGGCAACATGAGCCATCGCTAGCCTGATTAGCAAAACCGTATCCAATCGCATATCATTAACCGCTTGAAATAACCTTGAATTTAAACATTTTTCATTTTTATAATGTTCTTTACATCAGAATCTAATGATCTAATCGTTAAAAGATGATCGATGCATATATATATACACACACACACACACACACACACACACATATATATATATATATGTTACATAGGGTTCTTCATTGAAGGGCACTTTTTACTTTTGGGTGTATACACTGTATAACATCAAAGATTTCGTGTGCGTATGATTGTCTCTAATATAAATGGTTGTGTGTTTGATTATCATAAAGGGAATCGTGTGTGTGACATGTAATTTCTGAACCTACCTCTGTTTCTTCGATGTTGGACAATCTGGGAATTTCTCATCCTGGAGGGAGACTTGATACCTGTTTGACGAAGATTTATCACTCCAAGACGATGAATGGGTTTTATAGTTTTTATTTCACTTTCCCCAGAGGTCCTGCAGAAGGTGGAAGTGAAATCTGCTTGTGTGGGTTCTTCTTCACTCACGTCAGCGTTCGTTTCCCCCCTCCCCAGTTAAGAGGGGGAGTCGACGGAAACACGTCCGTCTTCTTCAAAGCCCAAATAAAATCTCACCGATCTGCTGATCACGTCATTCATACGTAATCTGGTCAGCTGACCTTCGGTTCTGGTAAACGTGTCTACCTCCACGTTTACTCACCTCTCTCTGTCTGTCTCTCTCTCTCTCTGTAACATTCCTTCCCCCCTTTTTATCAAAATGTATGGCGAAGGCATACATTTTCTACTTCCCACACTTACTAAGAATGGGATATATATGCTCACCCCACTGGCAAAGAAAACTGGCATACCTTTATTCAATATACTAAGTAAAATAAAATCAACAAATAATACCATGTGGCGCTAATCCTTGCGCCCTCGAAGGTCAACAACTCCCTGTGACCCCATGGTCTCTTCATAACTTAAATCAGAATTTCAGGAGCAACCTTTACTCCCGTCGACACTACGCGTGATCGATAAATTCTCGGCAATCAACCGAATAATAAAATCGAGGTCCATCTGCATCTTCAAAGCGGACTATCATCGTCCTTGGCTTTACAGATCAGCTTTTCTTCCCATAGGTAGCACACAAAAAAAAATTCCCATCCCAAGCCTTATCCTATTTATCATAAGCCTACTCTTATTTGGTATTTTGTGGGAAACAAAACCACTTAACATTCCTTATGGTGGGTAGCTTTCTATTTTCCTCAGTACTTGCATACATATTTCATTCATCTGCTCTTGAGCGATTAGTCACATAATGGCCCCGTCAGCCATTGAACCCCCTCTGCTCCTTACACCATGTCAGAGGGTATTTCATTTGCTCCCTGAAGTTGATTACAACTAGATCCGCTCACGCTGGACAGAATACATTCCGTTTACTACTATGTCAGAAAAAACTTCTTTTTTTTCCAAAGTCGGTAAGCGCAACCTGCTTTGAAGACACATAGCTTCACGGAAAACATCGGATTTCCACACATGAAGTACTCAAAGTTGCTCCATGTTGATTCTACTCGAAATCAATAGAAATCACGATAAAAAAATTAAATTCGAATCATTTCTCTAGAATAATGAAATTAATAACTACCCATGTAATTCAACATATATTCATCAAAATGCAGTAATGTGTCGCTGTACCACAGCTCATAAGTGCGGCTATACAGACAACTACCACAAGGCAGGATCAGAACCCGGCCGCCCAAATGATAGTCAATGTTTCTTACTATTACGCTATTCGGCTTCTGTTGTGCGGATAATTAATTAACGATGTTTTGACATTGTCCAAATGCTGAAGCTGGATATATATATATATATATATATATATATATATATATATATATATATATATATATATATATATATATATATATTATATGGGCATCACAACTTATCAAGGTCCACTGATCACTCGAGGATAAGGGTCATGAGTTGAGTATACAGTACTCAATTGTACATGAGTGGACAGTACTCAATATAGCAATTGTTAGTAGTAGAAATTCTATAAATTTGTTAACGTAAGTGCAACGGTTCATCAAAAACTTTTTTATGTTAGACTTAAAGACAGCCAGATTGTAGTCAGCTGGAAAGCAGAAGAACGGAAGATAGTTCCATATGCGTGTAGTTCTAAGAAAGAAGGTTTTTCATGGAAACTACGTTTAGGTTTAGGCACAGATAAATAGTGGGGGGAATTATTTATAGTGTTTAAAGGTAGACGAGTGTTTCTTGTGAAAGTTTGGCGAGGGTGGACCATAGATTGAAGCTCAGTCGAGCACTTGCCATGAAAATAATGATAAAGAAGAGAAAATACTCGCAACATCTCTTCTGTGAGATAGAGGGTGCAGAGAAGAGAAAAGAACATCTCTTAGGAGGCTACGAAGTCTATTTTGAACTCTATCAAGGCAGGGCATTCCTTTCTAGCAGCTCCTGCCGAAATGTGGCAACACTACTCCATGCTTAGATGAACCTGGCTCTAATATAGATAGAGAATTGCATCATCAGTGAGATACCTACTGGATCGAAAGAAGGATCCCATCATTTTTCGAGCGGCCTTGGTAACAGATTTAATGTACGTGTTCCATTTCAGATCAGGAGTAATGGTCAAGCCATTCCTTTCAATTGATGCCAGATGAGGATCAGAACGTTGATGATGTAAAGATAGAAGTTTGATTTTAGATGCATTAAAAGTAAGCAGACACTTCTTCCCCCATTGTACCACGTACCCAATATTAGAGGAGAGAGAATCAGAGAGAACTCGGTCGTTTACGGTCTTAGATGTGCTACCATAGTTAGTAGTGTCATCAGCATAAATGTCTACAAATGAGGTAAGGGTGTGATTTGGAAAATCATTAATATAAATCAGGAAGAGAGTTGGGCCTAGGATGGACCTCTGATGGACTCCAGCATTAATACTGTGAGCTTCTGACATGCCCATCAACTACTACTCTTATGAACCTATCAGAGAGAAATTATTTAATAATTGAGAAGACATTTCCGGCTATATCATAGCTGGAGATCTTCTGAAGTAAACTTTCATGCCATACCCTATCAAAGGCCTTTGATATGTCAAGAGCAATTGTCCTAGGAATGTTTCATCTGTCGAGCGATTCTCTAATCAGATGAGATATAACTGTAAGCACACTTTCTGTAGATCTAGCACAACGGAAGTCATATTGTGTGTCGCTAAGAAGGTTACTTTTCTGAGATGGTGGATTACTTCTCTATTTAACACAGATTCCAGCATCTTACTCATGACGCACAGGAGATATATTGCCCTGTACTGAACGGGAGATGAGCGATCACCAGAATTCTTAAATACAGGGAATACTGATGAGATTGTCTAGGGTGATGGGAAGCAATTCTCCTCAAGTTTAAGTTTAAACAGTTTTGTAAGTATGGGTGCTAGTTCTAGTTGAAGTTTTTAAGCACTGTAATTGGAATACAGCCAGGGCCGGTTGCTTTACTGGAATTAATATTTTTGATCAGCTTGGCAACATCACGTACAGATATTTGTATATCACATGGTGTGTTTTGTGATACAGGATGAAATATTGGGGGTTGACGGCCTTGGTCACAAAGGGTAGAATTAGCTGCAAAGTTCTTGGCAAAAGTTTGGCTTTCTCTTATGCTGACGAGATTACCCCAGGTCTATTGATGATAGTTGGGATAGAGCACACGCTTCTGTTCGGGATACTGTGGGAACGAAGCTGCTACTCAACGGACTGAGCATACAACTCTCTTGCGTCGTTTATTACATTCTTACAGTTTTTGCTGACAGTCCTGAAAGCGGCTTTAGTCTCAATACATCTTTTACGTTGGAAGCAATGGAAAAGTGATTTCTGTGCGCAATGGCAGCAGCACATTCTGGAGAGAACCATAGCTGGCTGTTAGGTTTTAGCTGGAACTATTCGAGTGTATGAAACAATCTATACCTACAATTTCGAATTCCATCGGGACTGATACTAAAGAGGGCACATCCTTTTTAAACATGGAACGCAGATGCAGATCTGATATAAATGTACAGAAGCTATCGCAGTCAGTTATAATGTATCGATACACTGTACGATGGAGAGGTACGTCTGAGGACTTATTACATTTCATTTTTATCTTAATTGATACAACAGAGTTGTCGGAAGATCCCAGAGGAGACAAAACGGAAACTGTATATATATATATATATATATATATATATATATGTGTGTGTGTGTGTGTGTGTGTATATATGTATATATAAATATATATATATATATAAATATATATATATATATATGTTTGTCAGCACATATAATAAAGAGAAAACGGAAAGTAAAGTATACAATAATATACTAGGAGGAAAAGTTATACACATATTATCATGTCTTCAGATATACTTCAGTTTGAGATATTCCGACAGGTGGCGTGTTGCATGTTTTATTGGAGGCAATATAGGCGTCTTGCCTATTTGGCGGTCGGTTGCCGAACTTCCCCCGTATTGGTGATTGATACTGTTATATATTTCACTCACCCGCCTATGTTAATTAGTGAGCGTCTCCACAATAATATATATATTTATATATACATATATATGCATATATATACATAGATATACATATATATATATATATACAAGCATATATATATGTACACATGTATATATATATATATACATATATACATATATATATATTGTTACAAATTCCCCTCTCTTTGGAACGACGAAGGGAAATTACGCAACACAAAAATGAAAATAAATGTCGGTTCTCGGTTCGAACGCATGCGGTATGTTTAACAAGAGGGGGATACATTTCTCAGACCAGTGAAATATAATAAATTAGGCACAAAACGTAAATTTTTAATCAACTTTATGAAAAAAATAATAGGGAGGAATGAGAAAAGAAGACTAAATCAAAAAACAAAAGAGAAGACAATTCTAGGATGGGGGGGCTTACGCATTTCTGCAAAATTGCCGACGGAAAATACATCAATGTAAAACAACAAACATGGTTAAATAAAGGAATCGCCGATACGTTGCAAGAAAGAAACAAATATGTAGAGAGAGGACTTACAGTTCATACTTTTTCTATTTGAGGTTACTTCGACAGAACTCGAATGTTGACTTATACATTTCCTAAGTTATTCTTTTTGTTTCTGATGATTCTGTTCAAATCCTTAAACCATTGTAGATCAGTTCCCTGTTCAGTTTAAACTCGATGAAGGTCCGCACCTTTCTAGACATACGCCCATTGTCAACGATAAACCGAAACAAGGTTTCATCGTCCGTTCGCCATGACTGTTTTCAAAAGTTTCCTCGTTACAAAATCTCCTTTTTTTCCTACTTCCTGCTTTCTCTCTCTCTCTCTCTCTCTCACTGTTTATCTCTCTTTCTCTTTCTCTCTATATATCTCTTTATCGCTCTCTTCTCTGTTTTCATCCATATTTCGCTTGCCTCTTTTTTCCCTTCCTATACACTTTTTGGTTCTAAGAAAACAGAAATCTAAAGGAGTCATAAGGTGTGCTTTGGCCGGATAACTTTGTCAAATCGTTGACTCATCCTTTTTAATGGCAATTACATCTAATTTCGAGATGAACAAACAACCTGCAAAAACGTGTAATACATCATTATAGCAACGATCTAAGCACTAACAGATAACATAATATACATTAAACAGATGAGAAACCTTACTATCACCTTTGTATTTGATAAGAAAAATACTATCATAGAATTTAAATATCCATATTAAAAGTATAATTATTTTTAGTCCAATGTTAATGAGTCCAGATAATGTGGCCATAGATGAACATTTTTACACTTCTGAATTTTTAAGATAATAATTAGATATCTATATATTGATATGATTGTGGGTGTATTATTTTGTGCTCCACACTTACACTTTTTTGCTTCTTAGTGACTGTTGTTTAATTGTTATGACCTAATTTAGTGTAGTAAATAATTTTACCAAAATGTGTCAAAAGTTTTGTTTTCGGTTTCGATTGTAGCTGAAGAAATCAAGTTATACATATATACATATATTACTCTTCTTAAATTTTGATTTAGGTTGTGATTCAAGATAATGCACCTAAGTCATATAGATTATTATCATTTCTACTTTGTGTTTAAATCGCAACTTTATAATATTAAAAAATCGACAGAACATTTACTCTATAATAATATATACGAAATCTGAAAAAAATTAAGGTATAATATCTAAGAATATTTTACGGGCGGGCTATGCCGGGTGTCCCTGATAGCTTAGATAAATATTTTTTTCAGTTTTAACGAATGAGCTACAATAATATCACGGCGTCTCTATTTACGCTGAACATCAACAAAATACCAACATCAATATATATTATATATGAGTCAGTTGCCTGTGGAATTTCCACATGTCATGCTAGTTCTTATCATTTGAATTCTACGGATTACTGTTTTCATCTTAAGATGAGAAAAGAGTCCGAAGAATCTAAATAATAGGAAGTGTCTAGGTCTTATTGTTCGGACTATCCTACATTTATACCTATATATTCACAGAAGGATATCATGGGAGACAAAGTGAGAGAAAAAGAAATAAGGAGAGGGTGAAACATTTCTGCAATACTTAAATTGCTTCTGAAATTGTATAACTTTTCTAAACAAAAAACAAATTTAGTAAGTCAGACATAGTCGATTTAAAACCCAGATATCATATTAAATCAGACATTTTATGAGCTTTTTAAATAACAGGCGATGTTAAAAAGACACAGACAAAATAAATCAGCAATTTAATCTGAATGCCATTTATAGGATATTTAATCTATACGAAGTTAATACAAATAACACAGGGTATGTGCATACAATTGCACCTTTTATTGAATGTATGGGATGATTCTTAATTCTGGAAAATCTGTACGAGTTCGAGTAAGAAAGAAGTAAATTAAAGGTGCGTGCCAATAGATGGACCAATCTTTGTAAGTTATTTGTGCCGAACGAGAATAAATCATTTCTGGTATTAATATGATAATATAGACATCCCTTAATCAATGCCAATATCCTCAAAGGGGATGAAATAATTTATTATTGGTGCAAAAGCATAGGGCGTGTGTATAATTATTAATTGCACTACTGTTCTCATTTTCAGTGTGATTTTCACAACGTTCGGTCGATATAATCTCCGACTTTCTTCAGGTGTATCTTGTCGAAATCAGGAATGTATCTGTCGAACTCCAGAATTTGAAGGAAATTTCGGGTGGAAACCTTTATTTTCTTTCACGGGGATAGCGTGCTCTTGCTCCTTCAGCCAGGACTAGATAGAGATCCTAAGTAAGTCGCAAATGTATTTTACGTCGGCCACGCTGAGGATTGAACCTTGAAGTTTCAGGAAAATATCAGCTTTACAATTTATTTTTCCCAGTACTCTAACCACTTGCAGACAATTTTAATACAAATTTTAGGAGCATTAAACCTAACTTATTTCTAGTTGCAAACATCACTATTCATTACTAATTATTGCTACATATTAATGCATATCTATCTCTATACATATTACTTGTATATATTAATGTTTTACTTATTACTTGTATATATTAATGTTTTATTATTACTTGTATATATTATCTATTATTTATAATTACTGGTACCAATATCGTATTGAATTCTATACAAGGTCTATTTAGCAGTTGGTTATTCCCCAGCATATGTGCTGCATCTTTCAGTCGTCTTACTCTCCACCGTTCTTCTCTGTCTATAATTTTTACTTCGTCCCATGAAGGTAGATGGTTTCCCTTGTCTTTCCAGATATGTCCAGCTATACCTGACTTTTCAGTCTCTCAACGTACTACGGCTTTTCGATGTTCTTCTAACCGTACTTTCAACGGACGACGCGCTTCACCTCTATATAGTTTTCCACATTTACATGGGATTTCATATACACAGTGCTAAGTCATGATTTTTTTTTCTGTATGGGGCTTGACTTTAACAAGCTGTTTTCAGAGAGTTGAATCACTCCTGAATACTACCCTGATGTCATATGGATTACATATAGTTTTTCAGACAAGCCCTTCATATATGGTATACAAACTTTGGCGAGTTTCTGAGTTGTGTCCTTTTGTGTTTGGTCTAGATGTCTTGGACACCACTCAGAAACTCGCCATTTATGTCATTGCATCTATGTATAATGGTCGTGTCAATCAACAACCATTTAATAAGTGGATTACATTTGCGCCCACCAAGTAACACATTATGCATCACATACCATGTCAGGTATTCTTTATTCGTGATTTTTACAGGGTTACATGATCATCATAAGAAAAGCATTTATAATTTAGATTGTAACGATGTATATGTCAGTTCAAAGATAGAAGTTTGTAACACACATGTTA
Organism: Euprymna scolopes; assembly: GCF_053919585.1. NCBI lineage: Eukaryota > Metazoa > Mollusca > Cephalopoda > Sepiida > Sepiolidae > Euprymna > Euprymna scolopes. The sequence continues at coordinate 78,972,521 of NC_136509.1, forward strand.
TTGTTTTGAAAAATTCATTTTCGAGCGAAATAAAAGTTTAAATATCTCTACTGTTCCCCCTTTTTCTCTATACGTACTGAGAATGGGTTCAGTTAAACTTTTTTTATGAACCACATAACCGATTAACATAGAATCCAGGTGTAACATTGTCCGGGGACCAACACGTTGCAAACTCAATCACACGGCAGGCCAAATATAGAAAAGAATTCCGATTTTTTTTTTGTACAGCGACATTTATTTCCTCATACTCCCAGTATCGCTTTGACATCATTCGCGTAACCCTTTTCTCGAACGTCGGCTACGCATCTTACGTGATCGTTTTCTCTAACATGTTTATTCTCCTTTTTATAACATTTTTCTTTACGGGTGACGTAATACATTTTCATACTATCGTCCGCGCTGTTACACAGGCAGGCAAGTTCGTAACTGGAAGTCGAGGAAAATGGTCTTTATTTAGCATAGAGATTGAGTTTGGGAATTAATACTATATATATATATATATATATATATATATATATATATATATATATATATGCAGATTGCGATATTCTTGCACAATATTGTAAAATATGAAAAACATTGTTTTTTCTATTTGAGTCTCTACCTGTTTGGAAATAGGCTGTCGTGTTTCACAACTCATCATCATCATCATCATCATCATCATCTCTATCATTTGAAGCCAAAGATTCTATTGCTGCCATTGGTTTCTGCAGTATTTTTGCTGTGACAAAGCTCAGACTTTTTTCCTGAAAAAGAGACCAAAAAAGATTGGAATAAGTACATTAGGAATTATGGTAAATCCTTGTGCAAACATGATCGTCCGTTTTAATTAAATGTTTTAGTGTGTGTGTGTGTGTTTTTAAGTTACAACTGCCCTCGTATCAATTTTATAAACATCAGGTCTGTGCGCGTGTGTCTGTCTACCTAAATGTCACAAACGGAAGACCTATTAAAATGATGTATCTCTTTTCATATTCTTCCGACAAAACACAAACGCTGTGTAATTGCCATTTGTTGAGTGTTGACAAGCACAATAGTATACTGCGGAACGATGTTTGGGCTATTTTTCCTTCACCATTTGTCGTGTATGATAACACTTATAATAGATAGAAAGAGAGAGGGAGAGAGTGCTTGAAACAAAGAGGGTGCAGATATATACAGAGTGGCGCAAAAGTCACGCCTTATTTTTAATCAGTAATAATTTTAACATTTACTAGATTTTTTTATCAGATAAAACATTTACAATTTATCATAAAAAAATCAGTACAAAACAGCCAACCAACATTATTTAGCTTTACTTCGAAAATCGTTGTTCCATAATTTTCACTCGAAGAGCCTATCGTCGGTATTATAATGTCCAATCAAAGCACAATTACTCGTTTTGTGAAACGGTTTGAGCAGCAGAGCAGAGACACGAACTGGCAAGCCACTGTAAGTACGTAAAACTGTAAATGAAGCACTTGTAGAGGGCAGCATTGCTGAAAACCAAGACACTTAAACTTCAAGACTGGCCATCCAGATTGGCATGTCCAGAAGGTCACTTCGAAGAATTATGAGACAACTGCTCCTGTTTCATACAGAATTCAAATGGTACAGACATGCAGTCCTGATAGCTTATGCTGTTGAAATTCAGCAATTAGCAAGATACCAACATTAGTTCACACATAAGCTGATAATGAGCGATAAAGCCGATTGTTATATGAACGGATCCGTTAATAAAAAAAACTGCCGAATATGGACAATTGAAAATCAAACAACCGTTCATCAGCGTGAATTTCATCAAATAAAATGTACTTATTGTGTGGCGTTACCTCGGAAAAAGTAATAGATCCTGATTTCTTCGCAGACGAAGAAGGTGTTGCGGTGACGGTTACTGCACATTGATTTAAACCTAAAAGTTGTTTAATGGCAGCTATTCAGAACAACCCAGAAATGTGTTTCAAACAAGATGGAGTGACTGCTTACAGTGCCCGCTACAGTATGGCGTTCCTAAATAGGTTGTTTGGCGAGAGTTTAATAAGCAAATGTTCTGATTTAAACTGGGCTTCACGATAACCAACTTTTTCTTCTTATGAGGTTATATGTATATGTGAAGAATTCAGGAGCAATGTAAGAACTTTCAACAACAATAGACATGAATTTTGATAACTAGAGATTTTTATTTTAAGAAGTGTATGGTAAAATGCCAAAACTAGAGCCCGCCATCGTGAAGCCGAAAATAGTGGGCATTTAAATGGTTATAATTTTTCCAAACAATTGAAGAAAATTACCACGGTAACTGTATTATTTATAAGTAAACAGTAGTAAGTTTCTTAAAATGTTGAATTTGTATTGTCTAAACAAACCAATGCGTAAGTTTTGCGCCAGTATATATATATATATATATATATATATATATATATATATATATATATATATATATATATCGATGTAATGGAATTACCTTACATCCCTTCTTAGATGAAATGAAATATAGATATATTGACCATCTTACGTGACTGACAGAGACGGAAGAAAGACAGGAAGGAATTACGAAAAGATGTCAAGTAACTCTTATGGCATATATTCCCTTGTAAATAAACCCTTTGTCTTTCACCCATAACCCCGTGTTTATTGCTATATTCTAAGTTAAAGTAAGGATATAAAATACACACACACAGAGGCAGACACACACACACACGCGCGCACACACACACACACACACACACACACATATATATATATATATATATACATATATATATATCGTTTCTTTTCGGTGAGCACTTATAGTTTAAATAAAAAGTTGGTTAACTTAGGTCATATGCTCAGATCATCATATAATGATTCGTTCACTCTGACAGACGTTTAAAACATTTAAAATAATAAATGTTTGAATTTCAACAGTATTTCTCGCGGTTAACGTCAGCCGAATGAATTGTCTCCTTTCAAATTAAGTCAGGCATGGTTTCTGTTGCCGGGTTCGGATCTATCTTGTGGTGTGAATCGTGACACCCTGCACGTATGATTCCCGATAGGATAAAATACTAGTGGTTGTAGGTATTTAATAATTGTTTTAGTAAATAATTGTATATAATTACTTCATTAAATCACATAAATATTACACGAACATATAATTTTATGCGTCAACGTTTCAGTATTTACTTCAACAGTGCTCGATACATAGGTAGAACTAGATAGTAAGTTATGAAAATATATATGGCAATTAAGCTACATAGTATATTCCGCGTTTCATTCTCGTGAGAATTCGTCTGGCGTAGGACTGGATGGCTTAATTGCCATATATATTTTCATAACTTACTAATATCTATATATTATGTATGTATATTGCGTAATCCCGTTGACACACCCGTTCTCGTCAGATCACCGAAGTTAAACAACGTTAGACCTGATGAGTATCAGATGGGAATTCTAGGGACTCTCTCTGGTCTCTTCGCATATATCTGCATTTGTTCCCCGTCGTTCTGTACATACACTTCACTATGCACTGGTTTTTAACGATGCCGACTCGGAAAAGGTGTGGTTGGAGATTTAGCATGTCTTGCCACAAAAAGTTCCCGTGCAGGCAACTCTTTCGTGGGTATCTATAGTCTGTCAAAGACTGAAGGATCCAGTATATATATGTATATGTATATATATATATATATATATATGATGATTACAACGTCTTGTCAAACGAGTGCCACTCCCTCAGACATTTAAAATTCATGAGCCCAAATACCTGAGGGAGTATCTATACAAATATGATGTTACAGAGTCTTAGCTTTGTACGACAGCTAAGTCTCTCTCTCGGTTCAAAATGTTGAGATCCAGCAAAAAGCAAGAGCAAAATAGCCAGCAACAAATTAAACTGTAGACCAGCTTAATGCGGGCAATTAAACTGCAGACCAGCTTAATGCGGGTACTGGTCTTTGCTTCTCCTAGAAAGGTTGCCTTCATCACGGCTTACGGGAGCCCTCTCCACCCCAATACACATATACACACACAAATATACACGGTGCTAGTTGGCCGTTGACCCAGAAAAAGAGTTCATTCGCCCTTTGGAAGGTCTTGTTTTTAATCCTTCAGGGAGACTAGCCGCCCTCCTCACCAAACAAGTCTGGTGGGGGAACCAGTTTAGTCGCCGGTGACACGACCATGATGCAGGTAGTACTGGGTTACATGGTACCAGTAGCATATGACGTGACCTGATATATATATATATATATATATATATATATAGAGAGAGAGAGAGAGAGAGAGAGAGAGAGAGAGAGAGAGAGAAGCGAAGAAGGGATGGGAAAATAAAATTAGCAAGCGTTTAAATTGATAGGTCGAGTCAAGAGAAAGCGTTAGGCAAAATAAGATAATAGGGCATTATATTTAAATCCACATTATAACGTCTGTGGTATATGGCTCTGAACAATGATGGGTAGCGTTGCTAGTCTTAAATATAATAAGTTTTAATATCTTATTGTCTTCACCCTAAGACCTAAACAAAACGTCCATGAGTTAAATTTATTTATTAGAACTACATATCAGAGGGTCACAATGCTGGGGAACTTCTAAGCTGACTAAAACATGGCCGTTTCCAAGTTGAATTCTTGTAAAGCTAAGTTCTTAAATAACATCGTTATGAGTAATTCTACCCATCGCTACCAATCATAATAGTGTAGGTTCACTTATCACGTGACATTCATAAAACACTTATTCTCGAATTGCTTTTTAGCCTGAGTAATAGGTACTGCCTTAGAAATAAAAATGCATTATATGTCTATAGATATCTTTTACCTTTTGTCGATTTCATAATTTCCCTGACCATGTTTATAAAGTATATATATTCTCCTACAATGAACCTTGACGAAGTTTCCTGTTTTTAAGAATCAACATTAATAACTAGGGTTATGACAACTGCATATGTTTTACATTGTTTTGACTCTCGAGTGTGTATCCGTTGACATCTTATATATTTTAGATAATGTGATGTGGTACTCGGTTGATTAACTATGCCTAACTGTGTCGGGTATATACTGGAGAGTCAAAACAATAATAAAGAATGTGCTCTTGTCATAACCTTAGTACTAACACTCTCCCTTGTGCGCATGTCTTACCTTTTTTCCTCTATTTCATATTTCTATTGTTTAGGAGAGCGGCAGCTGAGAAAGAGTAGTAATATCACTGTTGCACTCGATTCTGTACAGAAAATTACGAAAAATAGATTATTAGAGAGAAAAGGTGAATAGATCAATTTTTTTATTTGCTTTTATATATATATATATATATATATATATATACATATATATATACATACATATATATACATATATATATATATACATATATATATATATATATATTTAATTAAACTGGCTTCGTAAACCCACATTTTGCAATTTTTTCCAAACAATATAACCTAAGCTCAGTGTGTGTCACAATGTGTCCGATGCTTTATAATCGTTTTGAAACCATAAATGACTTTGATTACGAAAGCCTATACGTTAAGAATTTCAAGAACTTTTCAGGAAGGGCATTGCAATTTACGTTCCGACAACAACAATAACAAAAACAATAACAAAAACACAACAACAAAAATGTAAATTAATTAAAACATTAGGTCCAGCATTCTTGGAGATTTTAGGAATGAAACAATTAACTTAAGAATGTATGGGCGTGTTAATGGTAACATACTTCTCATGATTCGTAAAAGTAAAAAAAACGATTTTGTTCCTTAGCAAATATGTCAACTTAATTTTTTTTTCGATTTGGAAATGTAAATAACAATTGAAACCTTGAACATAAAACAACTGCTAGTCTTAAGCTGCCTACATCCAATCTGCACTTTATCCACGATAAGGCTGCTACAAACGATTCAACTTTTTATGATACAACTTCGAAGATCATTAGTTATTAATATATATATTTATATTATCATCCAGATGTTCGGATTGCTAAAGACGAATCTGTACTATTACGCTGATTAATTGCATTGTTTTTTAATGCTCAGTTAAGTTTACCATACAATTTCATGTAAGGTACTATCATTTTCTGCTGGATTAAGGGACGTTGGTTGGTTGATTGATTGTTTTTGTTTTACGGCATATCAACCTTTTCGGGTTATTTATTGCCGAATCCAAATATTTTGAAGAAATTTTTTTTTAATAGAATATATTTGTTGTTTTCACGTCGGTTTCTATTTAACCCATAGTTGGGACCCTAACAGGTACTACCACTCCGGGTCAGAGTGGACCTGGGAGCAATGGTAATTAAAAGGTGGCTTCACACTCCCGAAAGCCCACAAGCTTGGGCCTCACCACTGGATATAGGACCCCCACAGAGGGACTTTTAGCCTCTGCAGGGGGGCAGTCGGCGTATTCTAATGCCCCACCGACAGGGCCTTAGGGACGTTGATTAGGATATGTTCTAATATCGTTCCACGCATTACCTCCTATTTTTCGAGATGTTTATGCATGTTTAGTACGTGTAGTATTTTGTCAAAATACCATCTTCTAAATAATTACCCCCTTCCAAATGGATATATGGCACAATCACGTTGGCACACCGGTTCTCGCCAGACAACCTAAGTTAAGAAACGATGAGGCTGATCAGTATGAGATGGGTGACCATTTGGGAAGCTGAGGCGCTGTATGTAGCGCGAGGTAAAATACTATGTTGGGAAACTGGCGCTGTCTATCCTTCTCTCGAGTGTAGATGGAACTCTCTTAAGCCGTGGTTAGACACCCCGCATAGTAATGGCGTCACGATAAAACATACCGTTGATAGCTCTGGCGAAGCATCAATTATTCAGCTACTGACAAGATTTGGTATACATTGTACACTCGTGTAGTGAGTTCAATCTCGACTGCAGCCGCGCTGGATGGATGGAAATGGCGATAGTAAAGTATTTGCTTAGTTATTAATATAGTATTCTATAATGTATTAGCTTCTCTTTATAATTTTGAGGAAGGAGCAACATGTTCTGGTATGATACCATTCTCTGCTGTATTTACTTCCTTTTTGCAAGAAATGTAGTATATGTTCGTTTGTCATGAACTATACTCCAATGTATTGCCTCCTTATTTAGAGATTTTAGTGTAGTTCATGTTTTAGCTGCTATTATTCTCACAGGGATTACCTTCTTGTTTTAACGAGTGAAGCTGCTACATTTACAAGACATATGATCTCTGAACCAATATGTTCTCATGTTGTTAGTAGTTGCTTTCTTATCATCTGGATCTTTAATTGTAAATGGAAAAATGTTACATCATATTTTTAACTCTACGAAAACGAAGCTTAACTTTTTGTTACGTTTATATCCTTGTTTTCCTTTTTGTTACGTTTATATCCTTGTTTTGTTACGTTTATATCCTTGTTGTCTCATCAGGAAAGCATCTTATTTTGATAACTTATAGCAGTAAACTTCTTTCTTGATCTTCAATAGAACACTACCTAATCTATTGCTGAAGTGGCTAGTAATATAGTCGGAGTGTAATACCGCATCAGAGAGTACCTGTCTCTTTATATGATCATCGCGCTCAAATATGTTGTTTTCAGCCTTCTTTTTTTCCTTGAATTAGATGTTAAAAGCTTCACAATCTAGTATCGGTGTTCTATTCTGTTCTATACAATTTATCTCACAATAAAACTGGTAATAAACGAGGCAATTATTTTCTTTAATTTTTGGCCAATTTAGTAAAACCTCATTTTCCCTCATTACCTTCGAAAATAATTTCTATTAATAAAGCATCCACAGCAACATTTCGTCAGACTACCGCAATTGCGTATAACTTTTGTTTCCTTTTTAATGTGATGAACGCTGATTTACCTATTCTAAGAATAATAGACTTACCCAACGACAATAAATATATAACATTTCGTCAGACTACCGCAATTGCTAATAACTTTTGTTTCCTTTTTAGTTGGTTGGTTGCTTTTGTTTTACGATATATCAACGTTTTTCAGGTTATTTAATGCTGAATCTAGTTATTTTGAGGAACGATTTTTAATGGAGTATATTTGTTTTTTAAGTCGGATTCTATTTAACCCATAGTTGGGGCCCTAATAGGTACTACCACTCCGGATCAGAGTGGACCTGGGAGCAATGGCTATTAAAGGGTGGCTCCACACCCCCCAAGGCCGGCAAGGTGGGGCCTCACCATCGGATATAGTTTTAGGTCATATTCAGGACCAAGTTTCTTTTTTTAATATGATGGACGCTGATTTACTTATTCTAAGAATAATAGACTTACCCAACGACAAGAAATATAGTTACATTTAAATGTCGTAGCAGCGATGTGTGGCAGATTTGGCCGCAGAATCATGACGTGTATTTTTGCAACATGCGTTGGTTTATACAGAATCTGTTTACCATGCCACTGTGTTTTAGTGTAAGGCTAGAATGTTATCCCCTTTTACATAATATCCAAAGCAATTTTAATAATTAGAGTTTCTTTGCAAAAAAACTTCTCATCGGTAAAAAAAAAAATTGACACTAAACTGCTTTCAGTCCCATGTAATATAAACAGATATTTCTGCTCAATTATGTTTTGAAAGTCAATTAATAGTTTGTTGCCGCATCAGTCTTTCATATCTATCATCGTTAAATTGGAAATGTTCTTTTTCATTAATGATTATCTTCAAACAGATTTTAGTGTTGATGAGTAGAATCTCAATACTATTGATAAACAATAATAGTATCTATTTTTCATGCAAATCGCCCTAAAACAGGATATAAAGGCATGTTACTTAAATACCTAAAAATAAACCCACACCTCAAAAGCTATCCAACAACAATAGGTCTCGTGTCTATTAACTTCGGTCCAGAAAATTGTAATTCTTCTTAATATTTTCAAAACTATCCCCCATGCAGTGCGAGAAATAAATGCAAAAATAAGTAAAAGGAATGCTACGATATTGCTAAAGATAATCCGAGATCCACTTCTTATTCAGGTGAATGTAATTTGTTATAAACTATTAGGGAGACCCGGCATTGTATGATCATCAACGAATGTTTCACACTCCCATATATTTATTTTCATTAAAATAGATAAAGTCACCCATTTTAAAAATGTCATCTATATATTGCTTGCTCTAGTTGGGGAATAGTCGTGGTGCGCCAGGAAATTTCACTTCTGTCCCTATAGTGATTTAGTCCACATTACATTGTAGTTAACATTGCACTGTAGGGAATTTACTGTTGATTTTATGAACTTATATTATAAGTAGTGGATTGAATTAAAGTTTTAAAAAATGCAAATGTCCAGTATCATGCTTGAATTGTGCACTAATCAGAAACATCCATTGCGCACGCCATATAACATGTACTGTTTTAATCATAATTACTCAGCTTAACGGTCAAAGAAAATACAACTTAAAACGTACTCTTGATGGAACAAAGAACGTGCTATGTATTAAAAAAATGGCTCTGGGATAGCATGACACCACTTGTTGTAAGAAGCTAACGGGAATACAAGGTAATTAACCCCAAAATAAAAAAGCTACACAATCTGTGTTCTATTCTGTTCTCTACAATTTATACCACTATAAAGATTTTAATAAACGAGGAAATTTTCTTTAATTTTCAGCCAATTAAGTAAAACTTCATTTTCCCTAATTACCTTCGAAAATATTTCCATTAATAATTATCTTTTCCCTCATCGTTTTTCATAGCTTTCGGATATGTCCATTTTTTAGACATATCAATTAAGTAGATTCCATTATTTTTTTTTAATATGATTCAATATTTCGATTTTAGAATTGCGCTCTAATAATGAAGAAGCACCGATTATTGCAATCGTAGTAAATAATGTTCTAAATAAAATGGATGCTATGACCCGAAATCGAAACTGAAAACTTGAGATTTGCACACCAAGTTCATGTACGGCACGCTTTTAATCTTTGTAGACATAGTTATAATATTAGTCTTTAAACAAAGAATGGTTAATACGTAGGCAAGAAACAGTAACAAAGAGAGTTTCATAAGCCTGCAGTTCTTGGAAACAGATACTGGAAGAGGACGATATATAACAAATTATTAAAAGGTGAATTTATAAACACAACTAGACCAATGTGTAAAGTAAGCTGGAACAAAGCGAGCGAGAAATAAATCAGATGATTCTGGGGAACACAATACTAAGGCAATAGGAAAGATGAAAACAGTCAATACAACAGGAGTTGCAAAATATTTCAATTATTTGAAAGAAGATACTGAAATAGGAAGCTTTCTTACGGAATGTATGAAACCACCTACTAACGGAGAGCAAAAACAGGAATAAGTCAAACAAGCTTAAAGAAAGTTAGCATAGAACAATTCAGACAATATATATATATATATATACATATATATATACATATATATAAACATATATATACATATATATATACATATATATGCATACATATATATATGCATATATACATATATACATACATATATACATATATATATGCATATATATACATATATATGCATCTACATATATACATATATATACATATATACATATATGATGATGATTGCAACGTCTTGTCAGACGAGTGCCACTCCCTCAGACATTTAAAATCCATGAGCCCAAATGCCTGAGGGAGTATCTATACAAATATGATGTTACAGAGTCTTAGCTTTGTACGACAGCTAAGTTTCTCTCTCGGTTCAAAATGTTGAGATCCAGCAACAAGCAAGAGCCAGATAGCCAGCAACAAATTAAACTGCAGACCAGCTTAATGCGTATAATGGTCTTCCGCTTTATGGTTTTTATAAATCAGAGATTTGCTTCTAGAAAGGTTGCCCTCACCACGGCTTACAGGAGCCCTCTCCACCCCAATACACATATACACACACACACACACACACACACACACACACACACACAAATATACACGGTGCTAGTTGGCCGTTGACCAAGAGAAAGAGTTCATTCGCCCTTTGGAAGATGCCGTTTTCGTGACACTGCTGTCCGAACTTTTACTTTCTGGTTACCACTTGACGCGTCTTCTCTCCACTCCAAAATGAACTTCTGCAACTTTAGCTTTTCTCTCCCCGAATCCGACTTTTCTCTTCTACAAATACAACTTCTCTGCTCGCAGTCTAACTTCAGAATGCCTTCCTTCCCCAAATCACTCCTCTTTTATCTCCAATCAGGAGCATCTTATTTGCATACCTCGTGGTCACCCTGTAGGCGTATAAAGAAACAGGGCAGCCATTTTTGTTTCTTTCTTCTTCATTATGAACACGAGGTAAGCCACACAAAAACGCGGTCGGTCGTTCTTGTTTCTTTTTTCTTCATTTACACCACACGCCCCCCTGATCTTCGAGATCAATAGGATACTTCGTAATCCTCCATCCAAGCAGGCTGCCTCTTCTCACGTTGAGGCCTCTGGGGGACAACTTCTCGGGGGTTAACGTTTTCAGGTTCACTACAACGCGGGCCTAAGTCAGGTCGAGCACAATCATCTGCTTCTCGGTGGCCCTCGATTTCCTCTTCTTCACTGCCCTCAATGCATACCGGCAATGGCACACGACGCAGGTCTAAGATATGCCGAGGAACGCTATTCACCATCACATTGTTCTTCGACTGCAATCCTGTTACGACCCCTCTTTTCCAACGAGTGGTACACTGTGCATTGGGGGGTTTCACCCACACCTCTTCACCTACTTTGATAGTGGCTTCTTAACTCTCAATTCCTGCTGTTTTGTTGCACGGATGTCGCCACTTATATGTGAAAACGGCCCTATGAGGCACAGTTGTCTCATCTTGTTTGGTCTTCGACGAGATGTTATACCAAAACACCGCCTCTATGGGTGATACGTTGCTTTTATCCGCAGCGACTTTAAAGGTGCGATGATTCCTCTCCACTATTCCGTTGCCACTCGGCCGATACGCTGCTCTGAAAAATTGCCTTACTCCCCACTTATCGCACACCCCTTTAAAGGCTTCTGATCGGAAAGCGGGGTCATTGTCCATTAAGAGTTCCTCAACCGGCCCTCTCTCCAAAAATATCTCCTCGATGACCCCTCCGATCGCCCATGCAGCTTCTGCCCTGATCTCTCTCCGGATGGCAAACCTTCCCGGTCCACAGTCGACCATCGACAGATACAATTTGTGGCGATAGTGTGTCACATCAATGGCCAATCGCTTCCAGTCCTCCGCAACGTGTAGCTCTCCTGCTTCGTGTCTGGACGGTCCAGGGTCAATTGATTGGCACTCTCAACAGTTCTCCACCACCTCGCTAACCTCCTCCTCGGTGGTCTCCGGGTAAACCTCTCTGGCTAGGAATAACGTTCGTTCTCGACCAAAGTGGTGCATTTCGTGTGACTCTTTGACTTCTTCACCTGCACAGCATACCGAGGAGACCTCCTTTCCCTCCTGTAGCCAGGACTTCTACACGCGTGTCATCGAATCCGCCTTGTTTTTTTTCTGACGGGACCAACACAACAGATACTCTCAACTGGAATTCCGCTATCAAGTCGGTGAGCGCTCCGAGTCTGCGCTTGATCAGCATTTCCGCAGCACCCCTGGTCTTAACTCTCTTATCGCCAGTTACTGCCGACCGAATCCACGACGCTACCGTTGCCGAATCGGTTTTGACTTCAATTATTTTCAATCCCCATTTCAGGGCCAGATTGATTCCTTTTATAGCGGCATCTAGTTCTGCTACGTTGATATGGGAGAAGTCGTTGTTTTTTCTTAGCCACGCCGCATCCTCCACAGTTACACCTCCTATCTCTATTACGACGCCCAACGCCAGGTTACTGGCATCGCACCAAACCACACCCGCGTCTTCGCCGCTGACATACCATTTCCCTTTCACTGGGTCCTCATTCCTCACTCTCGCAATGACTTCTTGCAGCATGTTCATGACCTCCTCGTCACACGGCCCTCCCAGCCATCAGTGCCTGTTTGTCGTTTAATAAAGCTGCATGCTATCCTGAGCCAGCAAGCGATAGGATAGTGCCCGACCAGCCTCCCGCAGACTGAGAAGAGTTCTCGCCTCGTCAGCTCAGATTCGACTTCGGGTATTGCATCCCTCGTTCGAAGACAAGGCTTTCTTTTCCATCTCGCCTTAGTTTCAACCCCAGCACCGCTCCTCCATCTAGGGTCTCAGCCGGTTTTGCAGTTAACCCATACTTCTTGACATGGCTTCTAACTTTCTCTGCTGTCACCTCTGCCTCCTCCACCAGGATGTCGTCAATGTACGAACTAGTGGCTTCCTCCACTGTACAGTCTTTGCTCAGCACTGTCTTCAGCACGGCAGTCATAATTTTGGGGGCTGAACTCAGCCCAAAGCCTAACCTCGTCAGACAATACACCCGCCCCTTGTACCGGACCAGTTGGTACTGCCAGAGATTTTTATCTACATGGATCTGCAGAAATGCCGATTTCAGATCGACAATCTTAGTGGCCCGCCCCATTCTTCTCCATTTCCTCATGACCTCCTCACATACGTCGATCTCCGTTCCAGTGTGGCAGGCTACGTGTCTGTTCAATTCCCTAAAATCCAGCACGGGCCTAATCTTGTTTTTGGTAGGCTGAACAACCGCCAGTAGTGGCAACTCTCCTTTGTCTTACCCTGTCCACGGTTTCAGAATTCCTTCTTTAATCCACCTCTCCACTTCTTCCTCGAATCCTTTTCTTATTTCTCCTCGCAGGGTGTTTTCGTAGCAGTCCACCTTATTCTGTAGTTCTGGGGGCCCGGAGATCCATTTCCATTCATCCGTCCACCTCACGCCATCAAACTTCGCCAGGAAATCTTAATCCTCAATGCAGCAAACCTCCCGTTTTGGGGTTCTGACGGTTCTATCACCTTCCACTCCTGCCATCCCCACTGCGCCGAGACGCCCAAACGTCACTTGGCCCCCTCTTAACGTAGCGCCCCCCAGTCGGTTAATTACACTCATACCTATAATCATGTCGGCACCACCGACCAGATGATTCAACACTAGGGCTTGCAGTCCAATGGGCACCCCTTGCACCATTACTTCCGCTGTCGTCTCTCCTAGGCATTTCACATCTGCCATCCACGGTCCTAATAATCCTGGTTCCGCTCCATGACCTCGCGATATTCCTCGCTAACAACGTTGTAGTGCAGCCTGTGTCGACAAGGGCTATGGCTCTCTTCCCATTGACTACCACCGGTAACCGAGGCAATGTTCCATCATGCGCCATTTCCACACAGAAAGGGTAACCACTGGCGCAATAGCTCCCCTTTACTCGTTTCCCTGGTCCCGTGCAGCAACACAATAACGGCTAATATGCCCCACTTGTCCACATCGGTAGCACGTGATCCCCGGTCTCGGCTCTTTGCAGTCCTTGATCAGATGAGGACCCTGGCACCGGAAACACTTGATGGCAGATCTCCCCTCCTGTCGCCTCGCCGGCTGCCTCTCATTCAAGTGAGACCTCATGCACATATTTCCACTCACAGCTGCAGCCACGATTGGGCTTTTAACATTTTTCACTAGGACTCTGGCGTAGACCAAGAGATCGTCCACTTCCATAGAGTGGATCCTCGTGATTCTCTGCATGTTCGCAGAGATTTCCTCTGGAAAGCCGTTCACTAGGTACAGCTTTACCGTCATCTCCAGGCTCCTCCCCACGTAACCAGCCAACTCTGCCAGTCTCCTGATCTCTGCCGCAAAGACGTCAACGGACTCGCCGGTCCACCTCAAACTTGACAGCTTGCCAAGTGCTTCAAATGGGCCCTCAGCGAAGGCCAATTTCAGCCTTTGCTCCACTAAGGCAAGGTCTTCCTTGTCTCCATCTCGCATCTGCTGGTAAATCGTGAGGGCTTCCCCCTCTAAGTATAGCGGCAGCAGGGTGACCACATCTTCTATCTTTTGCAGCTTCGCCACCATTTTTAATTTCTCCAGCCACTTAATCAGGTCACCCTCCCCAGTAAAGGGTCTCAACATCTGAGTGCTCAGTCTCCACTCACCCATGTTAATTTGCTTGATGCGCCGAAATAGCTTGTCGTTTGCGTGACACTGCTGTCCGAACTTTTACTTTCTGGTTACCACTTGACGCGTCTTCTCTCCACTCCAAAACGAACTTCTGCAACTTTAGCTTTTCTCTCCCCGAATCCGACTTTTCTCTTCTACAAATACAACTTCTCTGCTCGCAGTCTAACTTCAGAATGCCTTCCTTCCCCAAATCACTCCTCTTTTATCTCCAATCAGGAGCATCTCATTTGCATTCCTCGTGGTCACCCTGTAGGCGTATAAAGAAACAGGGCAGCCATTTTTGTTTCTTTCTTCTTCATTATGAACACGAGGTAAGCCACACAAAAACGCGGTCGGTCGTTCTTGTTTCTTTTTTCTTCATTTACACCAAAGAAGGTATTGTTTTTAATCCTTATACATATATATATACATATATATAGATACATATATAGAGAAAAAAAAAACCGTATTATGTGTTCATCAACGTTTCGTCTTTATT
>NC_136509.1:78992933-79042933 GCF_053919585.1 Euprymna scolopes
TTGTGGGGTCTGCGTTAGCGCCTGACCCACAAAGTATGGAAATAAAAAATTTAAAAATTAAAAAAAAAGTTTACAAGTGTTTTTGATATAGATGTACATGAGAATGTTTTAACTTAAATAGGGATGATATAATAAAATTGTGGGGTCTGCGTTCACACCGGATCTCCATAGATTGGAAATAGGCACAAACATTAATAAAGACTTTTCATATCTATCTGTGTAAGTATACTTTGATAATTATGTTTCAGTTCGAGGAAATAATGTATAATAAAATTATGGGGTGTTCGTTCGCGCCTGACCTCCATAGAATGGAAATTTATCACAAAATTTAACACGGTTTTTTTAATATACATCAGCAGAATATTGTGATAAGTGTTTCAGTGTGAACAGGTATGGTATAATAAATTATGGGTTTTATCTATTTTATTTTTACTTTCATCATATTGTGCTTTACAACCCTTCGTTTTCATAACCTACCATACTTTCATAAATCGGAACTAGCATATATATATATATATATGTATGTGTGTGTGTGTGTGTATAACAATAATACTAGATGTAATTGTAGAAATTTTACGGCATATCAGCCCTTTTCAGGTTATTTAATACCGAATCTAATGATTTTGGAGAAAGATGTTTTAATAAAATATATCTGTTGTTTTCAATCGTTTTCTATTTAACCCATAGTTGGGACCCTAACATGTACTACCGCTTCGGGTCAGAGCGGACCTGAGAGCAATGGCGATTAAAGGCTGGTTCCACACTCCCCAAATTCCGCAAGCTTGGGCCTCACCACTGGATATAGTTCAAGGCCATATTCAGGGCCAGAAATTTTGGATAGACTCAGATGTAATATTAATGCACATAAACAACACAAGAGTGGTTATCATGAGGAATGATACCTTCTTCCATGTAACCATTTATTGTCTTGTGTGCATTCTTTTCCCTCACAAACATGTAAATCTTAAAAAAGGAACTTAAAACTGAATCCTTAATTTAATACATCATTACTCTACTCTTGAGCTTCCTACTATCATTAGCGAGTAGAAGCAACTTTTAATTATTTTTATGTATTATCACCTGCAGTGAGAATTCAACCCTTACTATAAAAGACTGTAAATTACAACTGATAGTCATGAATAGACACATTTTTCTTCGGTGCTGGCAAGATTTGAATTAATCCGTAAATCCACGAAGTAATATAAATCCATTTAAACTATGCTAAAATTATTGGTTAAATTAATATCCCACGTCAAACTTTCTCACAGGGTTTTAAGTGCGATATAAATTTTGTGGGTTCGAAAAGATAAACCGTTCCTGAAATGGTAAACACGTCTAAAGTATATGAAGCAATAAACGATGGCAATGAATATTTAACGGACTTTAATAATATTGAATACTACGATGGTTTTAGAAAAGTTAAAACACAAAATACATAGATTATGATTTCTACGGTTATATGGAACAACAATATAACATCTTCCGCCAAGCATCGAGGCGATAAACAAAGTGTGCAAAGAGCTATATGCTAATGCTCTATAAGCGGCAGACAACACCGGAAAAATATTAAATATATTATATCGGATCCAGGCAAAACCAGATGTAAATCGGATTTCTGGCGATGACGCCACCGTATATTCCGTTCGAAAAACGGAAATCATGAAACAATGAAAGAATATTTGAATGAGATTCGAACTGCTTAATTTTTTTCAAATCGGGAGTAAAAATAATTGAGCAATTAGATTTCCACCCAATAATATAGTTTATATAAATATGAAAACATAAACAAAGACACGAGTTCGACAGAAGGATGAAATAGAGAAGGAGAGAAGCCAACCGACACACTTCTGTTGTCGCCCGACGGACCAATATATATATCGACTCAACTTTCAATTGCCATAATATCACTGTAAGTTTTAAAAAAATATGTTTATTTAACAAGTTATTGTCTTAGTAGGAAAACTGCATCTATCAGAGTGCATACACTATGACACGCATTTTGTAAAAGTGTAAACTATAAAATATAAAAACGAAAATATTACACAGTGATAAGCATGACAATTAATAAATTAGAAGAGACTACGAGACACATTTGCACATGTTGATAGATAACTTCCAAAACAACACCATCAGAATTATCCTTATTAGAACCAAACTAGATAAGGTAAGAATTGCAGTTTTCTAGCCTCTCTATACAAATAAAAACGCTACATACGAATGGAATAACAAATAAAACATGTAATACAAACCAGAAGAATTATCGTTAGATGCAAGGAATAAGGAAGAGCTACTAAATATTTAATGTGCCGTTGGATCCATTTTAGTATGAAACTATTCTAATTCATAAAACTCACTATGCTCTCTGTCTGTCTATCTGTCTATCTCCGTATTTTCAAACTTTATCTTTTCTGAAACTAAAAGTCGAAACTGACGCTAAGTTCTACAATAATTGGATTTTTATGGGCTGTTTTTTATAGGTGTGTAGCCAATCAAAATAATTTTTAGGAAGTCAAAGGAAAAGTAACAATGGGAAAAACCTTATACATTTTGTACATTCATCTTAGGTTAATTTTTATCAGTTCATATGCATATCACGTTGCTATAGTGGTATCGTTACCAGCTTTGAATGCTGATCTTATTTTGTAGGGGGCAGAGAGAACTAATTATTTGTGTTCTTCTCCGAGTAATATAATCTCCGATATTCTGCAGGTGTATTTTTTCTAGCTCAGTATATCTGACGACTCGGGGACATGCAAAAAATTTCGAACGGACCCATTTATTTAATACACGTAAAAGCGTCAGCCCTAACGAAATACTAGTTTTAAATAATTCGCAATTTTATTCAGTATATAGCCCGCACTCGTGATTGAACCACCAGTCATCAGAACAGTGGCATTAAAATTGAATTTACCTAAAATGTGAACCGTTCTGTCACGGATTCGTAGTTAGCAAAATATAATTGAAATATTTACTAAGACATTAATTTCGAATAAATATTAGTGACAGCAGAAATAGTCAGAACAGCCAACGTCCGTTTATAAGTATAGGTTTGCTTAAATTTGATTTTGTCCAAGAATTAATCTTTTTCTGTGTGAATTTTGTTTATGTTATTGATGCGTTATATATTTATTTTCTGTCTTTCAAGTTTTCTTACTTTTTTGATAATGGACAAATAAACATGTCGGAAAAATATCTCAAAAGTAAATCAAGCTTTAGGGACACGATCAACCTTTCAAAAATTGATGAAGCATTACTATATTTATTTTGGCCTCACAGAATATTCACAATTCGTCCATTCCACTGACTTTCATCATGGCGAGCAAAATATAAACACAGAAATAAACCAGGAACGAAGAGCTTCTGATGCATTTCTTTTTCTGTGACCTTTATTTTGCAAGACCTTTGCAGTGAATTCCTGGATTCTGATTCGTAACGTTTCTAAAATTACGAACCCTGCGATTTCTGAATACCATTCTGCATCGGTTATTCCTGAGTTGCAGTACGGTTGACCTTTGACACCTTGAAACATTTCTCTCATCAATTCTGCTTGGGTAATTGTTTATTTGTTAGTACCTTATGTAGTTTGTTGTAACACTTTTTTTAACGCATAAGGGAATATAAAAAAAGCCTGACGGGTCCCAGGTAGCTCGAAATCAACACTGACAACATCTGTCCTCTGTACTCGCAAGATTATCATTTTAAAGTATTATTTACTTACTAGGCGTATTCACAAAAGCCATCATCAAAGATTGTTCACTAAGAACAATTTGTCGTGGTCCCTGGAGGCTGAGCGACATCAAGTCTCTCCAGATTTCCAGTACGTTCCACGTCTTTCGATAACATTTGCAAAAAAATGTGCGTTATCGCAACAGCCGCTTACCATTGATTTCTCGTTGATGGCGACCATTGTTCTTCACTTGAATTCGGGTGGCAACAATCCTTCCCAAAGTCCCAGTCCTCTTTGCACTCATCCAGCAGAGGTTGTGCTAGTGCTTTTTCTCCTCGGTTTTTCCGTCCTCTTTGACCCTCCTTATTTGGCGCGGTCACTGGTCACTGTTTATGGTCACATTCACAGAAAAACGAGAGCGATATTTTTCATTATACTGTTTAATTTCTCATTATTCGATGTGATGTTCCTGGGTTGTTTGACATCTGTAGTCGTTTTTGAGTCCAGTTTCTATGTAGCTTATGTGTGATGTTAGTCTCAACACTGAAGGTGTTTCTTTAATATTTTTGCAGTTTTCATTATTAAAACCTGTTGTATCTTCCCTGGATTTTTTTTGGTTCCAATATATCGCATTTATTTTTTACAAAGC
Organism: Euprymna scolopes; assembly: GCF_053919585.1. Taxonomy (NCBI): domain Eukaryota; kingdom Metazoa; phylum Mollusca; class Cephalopoda; order Sepiida; family Sepiolidae; genus Euprymna; species Euprymna scolopes. Next base: position 78,997,250 of record NC_136509.1, read on the forward strand.
TTTTCGACATCATTCCTAGCGTTCCTAATATTAGTGGTGTTATTTTGAATTCCTTCATTCCCCAGATACGTTAGAGCTCTCTGGACAGTTCCACGTACTTGCTCCGCTTTTCAGTGTCTATGATATTCACTCTGTGGTAATAATAGTTAACAAGAATGAAAAGTCCTGCCAAGTTGTAGATTCGCCGTTCTAGCATAGAACGGCAAATCTACAACTTGACAGGACTTTTCTTTCTTGTTAACTATTATGACACCGGTCTTCTTGCTTAGATGGGTTTATCCGTTTGTATATTCATGGCCTGATCTTGAAATTTCAGTTTCAGAACTGCTGCGAATTTGTGTTTGCCCCATTTGTCTTTATTTTCAAGATGAATTTTTTTTGTATAATTGTCAGTGTACTATTTCCCTAATTGATCGTGTCTATGTTTATATTCTTTTTGGTCTAGTTTGCCACATTCATAAATTACGTGGTTTATTCTTTTGTCTCTTTGTTCGCAGAGTCTGCATTTTCTATTTTATTGTGTCTTGTCGATCCTTGCTTTGATGTGGTGGGTTCAAATCGCGGTATATTGTGCACATGTTATTAGTGATGCAGTTTCTCTGTGACGGTATCATTTTTGTTGCTCTTTCAAAGTGTGTTTGTTAGTCTCTTCTTTTGTAATCCTGAAGAATCGTCCGTGTAGCTGTTTCTCTTCATTATATGTTCACACAGTCTTCTATACAAACCAGTACTCTTCCTCCGTCTTTACTCTTCACATATAATCGCTCAATATCATCTTTCGGGTGTAATACATTATGTATCGACATGAGTTTCCTAGTCTAGTGGTCGGGATTTCTTTAGTTCTTCTTTGGTTCAGTTTTTAAACACCCCAGAGTATCTTATTTGTAACGCAGCCCACGCGATTATTCCTTTTATTAGGTTTTGACTATGTAGTTTTATTTCCAGGAGTTATCTTGTTCTGATGAGGTATTCTTTTCCTACGTTCTCTTTCATGCCCGTTGCTTTGATGGTGTCTGCCTCCAGCACTCCCAAGTATTTGTAGATATCATGTTCACCTACAGCCTTCATTCTTATTTGATTGGGCACTACTAGATTTTCTGTTGCTTCTAGTTGTCCTTGCTATTATTATTATTATTATTATTATTATTATTATTATTATTATTATTATTATTATTATATTTCTCATATATATGTATTTGTATGTATAAATGTTGGTAAGTACGTGTATGTATGTTATGTGTATATGTATAAGTATGTATGGGTGTATGAGTGTGCGTATGTGTATTTATGTATGTGTATATATGTGTGTATCTGTGTATGTATGTGTGTATTTACTTTTATCCATATCGCTATATGATTGACATAAGCATTTGTGTTACTATCCTTGTTGCTTATATCATAAGCATTATTATTATCGACATCTTTATTAGTTTTTTATACTTATTACTAAATTTGTTAATATAATTACTAAATTATTAGTATTATTATCATTATTATTACCATGACCATCGACTATACTATTATTAGAATTATATATATAGTCATTTGCATACAGTACTGTTTCGCTGTTTGAAACCCGACTGTCTGTACGACAGTCAAGTTTCGTAACCACTATGCTATCGGCGGCTGCTGTATGCGTCCTGAGTTTTACGATGTTTTGATATCGTCCGAAATACCTAAACTCGCATTGTTTTACAAAAAGCATCGTGTATTCGCTAATGGTAATTCGTACATCACTTCTCAATATGTTCAACTCAAGATGAGAAGCATTATAATCATGCACATACAGTATTTTCGCTGTTTCACAGCTCGTAAGTGCGGCTAGACAGACAACTACCTCAAGATAGGATTGAAACCCGACCATCTGTATTGCTCTAAATGCATGCGCTCGATTTGTTTACACAAGGAGAATCGTTTAATACGCTTATGCCATTTTGTTTATTACTTCCCAATATGCTCAACCCAAGATAGGGAGAATTATAGTCATCCACACACAGCTCATCAGTGCGGCTAGACAGGTAACTGCCTTCAGGATCGAAACCCGACTGCCAAAGATCTCACCATTGCGCTAAACCTTTGCTGCCGCGAGGGTAATGTTTTGACATCTTCCAAACACACACACCCACACACCCACACACACACACACACACACACACATATATAAAGAGCTTTGGATGATGTCAAAACATTACCCTCGCGGCAGCAGGCATATAGCGCAGTGGTGAGAAGCCTTGAGTCGCATTTGGGCGGTCGGGTTTCGATCATGGAGGCAGTTTCCTGTCTACTGTCTAACCGCAGTGATGAGGTGTATGTGGATGACTATAATGATCCCTATCTTGGAGCGAGCATATTAGGAAGTTATATACAATCTGCCATTAGCGTATTATAATTGAAACAGTACTGGATGTGGATGACGATATATATATATATCTTATGAAAAAGAATTAAACACTTATACATTTGATTCTTCACTTAAACGGCAAAACAAATATTAAAACGCCATAGAATTTCCAGGATTAAATAAAGTTCATTTAGTCATGTAATGGTTACCGTAGTTTTTTCCAAACTATCATTATTTTTTTTAAAGTTTTGCTACGGCAAATCTGTGGAGTCAAATATTAGATGGAATTATTTGATATTTAGGTACTTTTGTTTTAAAATTTTTGCATATCCTTGCAGCGAATGATCCTAAACCTCATTCTGACAAAATAAAATTAATTGATTCAAAAATCTTGTTTAAAAATATATAAATGTGTTATCCATCGCGACAAAATGGCGATGAATGGTGTTTATTAGAAATTTTTAATTTTAATTCTATTAAAATTAGTAGTAATTTTATCTTGTTATTTTGCTTTCATAGGATAGAATTTAGGCTGCTATTTCTGGAAAAATAGTTAAAAATGCAATTAAATAGATTTTAATTCGTTAAACAAAAAACTTGGTTTTTCCTTCCTTTCTTGGCCTATTAAATGATAGGAAATACCTAACTTATACGGCATACTCACGTTCATATTTCTCTTTTTGATATAATATCAAATGTAGAGACTCTGTGCCTGTTAAGGTCAAAATAAATGGTAATTCCGAACTAGAAAATAACTTGCTTGCTCTGAGAAATTGAGCATTACTGAGAAAATGGCACTGAGACTAAAATCTTGCTGACATGAAGCCAAGGTGTTGGTATTTTTTTTAAGTTTTAAAGTTTTAAAACACTAATTAATTCATTGCTAAATTCACAAGACTTGACTATTATTTTGTCAAACACATGTATTTTACAAATTAGTGTAAACATGTCCGAAGTGCTAAAACTATCTGTTAGGTTGTTAACTTCTTTATTTTAGTTTTAGGATCTAATTAATTGATTACTTGCAATTTCACTTTTATATATATACATAGAATATATATACATAGAATATATAGATACATAGAATGGACTTTTACATCCTCCTTTTACGGACAGTAATAATATTTTTTCTGTTTTATATTGGAATTTCATTCGCAATACTATACATTGCGTTATGTTGTAACTTTTTAATGGTAGTGTTTACATTAACTAATGCAGTATAACCCGGATATATGGAACCCGAATGCAAGAACACGCATATAAGAGAAAATTTCTGGTCCCCAATTAGAGCCTGTGTTTATGTGCAATGGAACTCGGATATAAGAGCCCCGGATGTAATTTTTACCTGGGCACAAGGGAGATGGGGGAGGGGCAGATGAATAAGTCTCTTATATCTATTACACTGTATGACTAAATAAGAGGATTATTTATTAAGTTATTTATTGCGGACTTTTATCCTCATCTTCCTTGGTTGTTGTTTCATAACGTTTCAGCCAACTATTCCTCTGGCCTTCATCAGGTGGTAACTGCGACGGGATAAGAATTCCGAATCTCCTAACTGCATTCTCAGCAATTACTGCCGTCTATAGTTGTTGTCGTCTCACAACGTTTTGGCCAATTAAGCCTCTGCCCGGCTTTGGTTAGCATTGAAACCGCTATTTTCAGGCAATTCTCATGTATATAATATATATACTATTCGGTACGGAACCGACAATGGAAGATCAGATAATAAATAAACGTGGATTGATAGGACCAAAAAATACAACCTTGATCGCACTCCGGGACCCCTGGCGCAGTGGATAGAGACGTTGAATCATTATGGTTCGAGGTAAAATATGTCTGAAGATAGCGGTCTTAATCCTACCCAAACCGGCCAGAGGCTTACTTTCCCAAAACGTGGTGAGACGATGACAAAAACTATGGATGACAGTAATTGCTGGGAATGCAGTTAGGAGATTCGAAGTTCCTTTCCCGTCGCGGTTACCACCTGACGAGGGCCAGAGAAATAGTTGGCCGAAACGTCGTGAAACAACAACTAAGAAAGATTAAGATAATAGTCCGCAACAAATAAATTAATAAATAATACTCATCTCGATAATGAATTATAATTAAATAATATATAAGAGAATTATTAGTTGAAATACTCAAGTAAAATGATAAAGTGCAAACTGCACGAGACTCATTTTTTCTTGTTTACTTGTGTGTATTTTGTTTCCTTCCAGACCCGCCAACGTTTTGTATAGTAATATTACTCAGCTCAATACATAAGTACAGTATTAAACAATTACATACGTTTCGGCATTTTTGTTTTATAATTATATATGTTCCCAATGAAATCCCAATGGGATAATACTGATTATATTTTTCGCACGTAACACCTACGGGTGGAAAAGTAATTTTATACTAATTGAATACACTCATATGTAACTGAAACTAGCATGTCCGTTGCATTATAAGCCACTACATCATTAACACATGTGTATATAATTAATTAACTTTTTTACATTAAAATAAATAATTGAAAACATAGATCACCAGAAACTGTCTGAATAATTAGATTCCTTTGTAATAGTATACGTAATAGAAAAAGCCTCGGAATTTATGATTGGATTTATATAATACTAGCAGGCCGGCCGGCGTTGCTTAGTCTATGAACTACGCATGAATATTATATTTTAATTAATGAAGAATTCTGATTAATTATTAAAAAAAATAGCGTAGCTATTAAACGTAAAGTTAAATTAAGTAGGAAAACGGTAAAAAATTATGCATGCGCACTTTTTGTAAGTAAAGAACAAAAAAAAACAAGCTAAGATCGAAACCAAAACCTAAAGACAGAGAGTCAAGTATTAGACTAACGTGATACTATATTTAGAAGGTGTTTTAAAACTATGTATACTTTATACAACTAATTTGTAATGTTAACTATTCACGCATGCGCATTTGTGAAACAATTAGCAAACAGACCACCTTCACGTACCAATTTCTACATTTTAACGTTTTAGCTGTCCCTTTTCTGGATGAAAATGATTAAAGTTTTCTACATTTGTGAATATCGAATATACCAAGTTTCAAGTCTGTAAACCAAAATTTTCTTGAGTATATAGGGTTAGAAATGTTTAGATACACATAATCTCACATTTATATATTGACTTCAAATAAGATAAGTGTAACAATTAAATTTACCAAAAACTTCGTTCGTTTTTTTTTTTTTCTTGAAACACTAATATCGACTTAGAAACAAAAGCGATTTTATACAATTTATTTTCTTCGCTCGATTTCGAATCTGGCGAATGTCTCCGACAGAGATGTCAAAAAAAATATTTGGTGCCTACAGCTATCACTTAGCCAGTGTCGTTCATCTATAGCTGAAGAGAAACTCTCACTCAAAATAAATCATTTTGATCTACAAAACTATATCTCAACATCCGTTCTGTAACACCAATCTTTCTCATTCACGTGGCATATATATATATATATATATATATATATATATATATATATATATATATATATATATATATATATATATATATTGTTTCTGTTGGAGAACGGCACATATAAGAATTATCTTAAACGACGAGTAAAGAAGGGGAAAAACGGTTAAGGCTTGCAACGAAATGGTGTTGTTGGTTACAAGCAAAATTTTTCTTGTTAAGGATAACAACTAATAACATTAACGAATATAAAGCACGTGTTTTCCATCTGAAAATCTAAAATGAGTTGAGACATAACACAGCGAACCTTATACATATAGTTTTGCGAGATTTGACGAGACTAGAGTGTGGGTAAAACGCAGAAATCCGAGAAACCGGTTTCGGATTACATACAAATGATCTAGCGTCTTCCATATATAAAGTTCTTTTAAATGCCACTCCGGGATTCCTATCCTCAGTAAGGTAAGCAATTCCCAGTTATCATACATAAAGTGTTGGTATGATCATTGTTGAAATTGTGTAAGAAAAAAAAAAGGCCGTAGTGATTTAGACGTGTCGAGGTTCTTCGCCGAAGAAAGAAGACAGTGAAATCCTACGTAAAAAGTGGACATTCTAAAGAAACTGGTCGAAAAAAAGAAACGAAGTATAGGGTCTGCCTAGTGGTGCTTGATTCCAAGGGTACATCACAGTTATTCTCTTACAATGTGTTTTTATTAGTATTATTGACCTACGTAGCAGAATAATACTTTCCGGCTATTTGTGAGTGTTTATTAATTTACTTTATATATCCCAGTTCTATATTTAAAAGACAAAGAGCAATATTTTCATAGCAATATTAATGAACACTTATTTGCTGCGGATTATTAGGTCTATTGTCCCACGAATATATATGTTTTCTATCCCGAGAAAATATCAGCTATATAAAAACATATTTGTTGATAAAATGTAGGGGAAGGCGGGTTTAAGTTGAGCATAGGGGTTAGTATGGCCACCCGCTTTCAACACCAATTGACTAAGCAAATTCAATGTTGTATGTAATCTATAAAAAAATGATCACGTGACTTTAACCTCCACCATTTTGTTTTGCTGAACCAAGATCATAGGTTGATGCAGTAAAATAAAATCAGATTTCGTGCCAAAAAATAACATAAACCGTTTCAGAGTTGAATGCATGTTTCTTGTGTGTGTAATAATAGTTTGATTAGCTATAATATGTGGTAGTTGTTTTTTCAATTACTTGCTTTCATACCTGTAAAAGCTTTTTACATTCACCAAACATGGGATGGACGCATTTGAACAGACAAGTCAATGAGGTCAGACTTGGATAAGTTGAGCTAATGCTAATAGGGTAAGTTGTTCCACTCGCTCAACTTGCCGCATATACCTTTTTGCACGTTTTAAAGAAGCAAATGAATGTGCAGCCACAAAAATGCATGTTGTGTAAGTTACATGCTCTACTTGTATAAGAATTACATATATGGGTTACCTGGTAAATGTTTAAGATTTGTAAGCTGTGCTTGGCTAGAAATTTGCATGCTGTACAGGCGGTTTGTTATTCTAATAATAATAATAATAATAATAATAATAATAATAATAATAATAATAATAATACAAATTATTATTATTATTATTATTATTATTATTATTATTATATTTGATAATAAAAATGAAAATTATCGGATTTATTGTATTAACTTCATTTTTCCTTTTTTGTATGTTTCACACACAAAAAAGCCCACCAGACATGCGCAACTACGTGCGAAAGACAAATCGTGGACAAACTCCTACATACTTTATGGAACGGGCTGCTGCCGCTGTTACGGGAGGACATAGTGTGAGGACTTTAACATCGATCAAATGACACTCAAGCGGTACATGGACAAACAAGTCAGCCAACCAGCAGGGGCTGCTTACACACTTGTTTCCTTACGGCAATTGGTTTTTAGTCCTGAAATGGAAAGGGATTTGGCTGACCACGTGAAACAATTGTCAGACATTTTTCATGGTTTGTCATTGAGAAGATGTCGCACACAGTCATATGAGTTTGCTAAAAAAAACTGTCTTAAATTGCCACCAAGTTGGGATCATGAGAAAAAAAGCAGGGCAGGATTGGTGCTAAGGTTTCCAGAAGCGCCAGAACCTGGGAATTAGAGTGACAGAAGAAACACCTGTTGGGCGTGCCACAGCCTTCAACCGCCCAGTTGTTGATACATTTTTCAACAACTGGAGTCAGATAATGGGCAAGTGACATTTAAAACGCTGATGAGACGGTGAACACCGTTCAAAACCTTGGAGCCGTTGTCACAGAAAAAGGAAAGAAACAAGTTGATTCAATCACCTCCGCGGAACGTGTGGAATTGGTAACGGTGGTGTACACTGTGAGTTCAATTGGATCAGTCGTGCCTCCTCTGTTCATCTTTCCCAGAGTGCACGACAGAGACCACTTCATCAGAGGTGGACCAACACAGTGCATAAGGAGGGCAACACGAAGTGGCTGGATGAATGAAGAAGTGTTTGGGAATATTTAAATCACATCATCAATACATCAGATGTTCACCAGAAAAGAAAATCCTCTTAATCCTCGACAACCATGACACACACACATTTCTTTGAATGTTGTGAATATAGCAAGATTTCATGGCGTTGTCTTATTGACCATTTCACTACACACTTCCTATCGTCTCAAGCCGCTCGAGCGGTCAGTTTATGATGCCTTCTAAAGCAGCGTACAACAGAACCATGGATAGATGGATACGATCCAATCCAGGGAAACCAGTAACAATATATGAAATCCCAGCTCTAGTGAACCAAGCCCGGATGATTGCCATTACACCATTGAACATTGCTGCTGGATTCCAAGCCTCGGGCATTCATCTCTTTTACCGGGACATCATTAGTGAAATTGACTTTTTCCCTTCTCTTCCAACTGACCGTGAGCAAAATGTGGCTGCAGAAAGCCTTGAGGCAAATTCTACTGTGGAAGATGCAGGACCATCAGGTGAGGTTCCTGGAGCAGTCTTGCCCGTGCCCAGTGATCATGTCCAGCCACAAAAACAGCAAGTAGATGATCTTATGCAACAATCCACATCTGTGTCTTGTGTTTCCTCTAGCTCAGATTATGTCATGCATCGTCCATACATTTCACCATCTGCAATTCAGCCGTTTCCGTAAGCAGCACCAAGAAAGGCAAGAAGAGGTGGTCGCAAAAAAGCGCAGCTCAAAGATTTTGACTGGCACCTCTGAACGACATGAGCTGATAGCCCTTTCTGAAAATAGAAAAAGGAGCTTATTAACCAATAAAAAACAGTGGTTGTTCAGTGCTAGTGGGAAAAATCCATGCCCCCCCCGAGATCTAAAACCCCAATATCCAGTGACACTGATGATTCAGATTTTTGAATTTGCTGATGTATCATCAGATAGTTGTGGAGATATTGATCTGGATAGCCCAATAATCGAAGGTGAATCTGTGGTTACCAAATGTGCTGGAAAATCACAAACTGTGAACTACATTGCTCGGGTTGACACTCTCGATAGGGAGGACTTTGAGTTCGAAGGTGTTTTCCTTTAAAAAGTTGTCGGAAAGGTAGGAACGGAGAAGATTGTGTTTGTTCCAAAACCAAAGGACGGAGCGGATTTCAATTCAGAAGATGTTGTTTACAGGCTGCCACAGCCAAATAGTGTTGGCAGTTCTGTCCGTTGTTCTGGCAAGCTACTGTTCAGCTGTGACTTGTCACAGTGGCAACTTCATTAACTTACTTTCAGATACATGTTTCAAAGTTTGTGCCGGTCCATTCGCTGTAATTAACATTTCTACTTCATGATTATAATTTGTTTTATAACCACAGCAACAATTTTGGGCTTATTCGTTCTTTATTTGCAACACATTTTTGCGTGACACAACTTACCCCAGAGGTTGGATCAACTTGTCCTATGGTTGGGGCAACTTGAGCCATTTGATATGCATTTTTGTAAAGCTCATAGTCTGTTTAGGTGCACTAGCAGAAGACTGAAAGTTGTTTCACAATGTTCCCAAATAAAAGGATTGAAAATAATACACACATATTTGCAAAATAATTAGTTGTTTGGGTTCTGAACAACCAAAATGGAAAATTGTCTCAACTTCCTAAGCCTCCCCATATTGTTTATTCTGTGGAATTTCTTTACTGCAGTATAAAGATGCTTTCCAGGACGACAGTACTTCGTGCACAGTAGCCTGAGATGTCGGAAATTCTCTATTTCTATGTCTATACTTTTTGCCATGCCACTAGTAAGGGTGCTGAAGGTAAACGTTTCATCTGGGCTGACGTTATCCGCCTGATAGTCAGGGACCCGAAACTTGGATTCACCACTATGGAGACCGTCCTATCAGCAGGTGCAAAATACTGAAGCTGCTGTATTGCAATTTGGTGAATGGACTCTGGACCATGCAGTAGTTTCAAGTGTGGCCTCTACATGCTATACTATTGGGTAATAGTTATGGATTTACCTTATAATGGCTACCAAAAAAATCTTTCTTTTTCTCTCTTACTTTTCCACTCTGTCCTGCTCTAACCAAGTCTGTCAACCTGTTCGACTTCCCTTGACGAATTCATAAGCAAAGGATACTCTAACTTAACATCTAAATCTAACCCCCTAAGATCGCCATGGTGATGGAATATGTGCCTACATTAAAGATGGCTTTCAGTGTGAAAGGGATATCTCCAGAGAAGACCCGAATTTACCTTATATGTGCCTCCGGAATGCACTTGATTACACCACTGCATTTATGTTTGCTCTCTATCACCCCCACAATAGCGGAGTTGCTATATTTATCTGAAAAAAAATGACTACCTTCTGTCTGCTCACCCTTCCACTAACATCCACATTTTTAGTGACTTCAATGTCAACAATGTGGAAGGACTGACCCACTCTAACAAGACAGATGATGAGGGGAGGTTCTGTCCTGATTTTGCCATTGCCTATGACCTCACCCAGATTGTTCACGAACACACCCGAGTGCCCGCTACTCCGGTCAGTATGCTAGCCTTCTAGAAATTTTTCTCACAACTTCCGCTGAGCTATGTCTAAGTTCCGTTCTGTCTCTTTTGGGATCTTCCGACCAATCGGTTGTATCAATTAAGATAAAAACGAACTGTGATGTCTTCAGATGTACTTCTTCACCGTACTGTATATCGATACTCTACCGCTTACTGGGATAGCTTCCGTCCACTTATATCCGATCTACCCCTGCATTCCAGGTTTAAAAATGAAGTGTCCTCCATAGTATCACACCTGACCGAATGGTTAATTGTAGGCATAGACCTATTCGTACCATCCAAAAATGTCCAACGAAAACCTAACAGCCAGCCATGGTTATCACCAAAATGTGCTGCTGCCATCGCGCAAAGAAATCACTTTTTCCATAGCTACCAACGTAATATATGCACTGAGACTAAATCTGCCTTCAGGACTGCCAGTAACCACTGCAAAAGAGTAATAAAAATGCAAGAGAGCTGCATGCTCAGTCCGTTAAATCCAAAGTAACTGAGCAGCGGCTTGGTTCCCACCAGATTTGGCAAATAGCAAACAGGATCCTGAACAGAAGCTTGCGTTCAATCCCAACCATTATCAATGGACCTGAGGTCATCTCGTCAGCATCAGACAAGACCAAACTATTTGCCAAGAACTTTGTAGCTAATTCTACCTTATGCGACGAAGGCAATCAACTCTCCGTATTTCCTCCTATAACAGACAACACGCTCTGCAACATACAGATATCTGTGCGTGAGGTCGCCAAGCTAACCAAGAACCTTGATTCCAGTAAAGCAACTGGCCTTGACGACATTTCAATCATTGTACTGAAAAATCTTCAACCAGAACTTGCCTCCATACTTACAAAACTCTGTAAGCGTTGCCTTAAAGAGAAGTGCTTCCCAACACCCTGGAAAATCTCATCGGTATGCTGTGTATTTAAGAATTCAGGTGATAACGCATCTACCTCTCAGTACAGACCAATAAGTCTCCTGTGTGCCATGAGTAAGCTGCTGGAATCCATATTAAATAGAGAAGTAGTCAACCACCTCAAGAGAAACAACCTTCTTAATGACATGTAATATGTTTCCGTTCTGCCAGATCTACAGCAGATGTGCTAACGATTATATCTCATAGGATTAGTGAATCACTTGACAAAGGTTTCCTCTCTAAGGCATTTGCTCTTGACTTATACAAGGCCTCTGATAAAGTATGGCATAAGGGACTACTTCACAAGATTTCCAGCGACGGTATAACTGGGAATGTTTTCTAAATCATTAAATCATTTTTCGCCGATAGGCTCATAAGAGTAGTGGCTGATGGGCAGAAATCAGAGGCCCTCAATATTAATGCTGGCGTCCCTCAGGGGTCCATCCTAGGCCCACCTCTCTTCCTGATCTACATCAATGATCTCCCAAAAGACATACTTAAATCATTCGTTGACATCTATGCTGATGACACGACCATCTATGGCGACACATCGAAGTCCTTAAATGACAAAGTTCTCTCAGATTCTCTCTCCTCTTAGCTTGAGCGCGTGGTACAATGTGGGAGGAGGTGGCTGGTTACTTTTAATGCATCCAAACCAAGCTCCTATCTTTACATCATGAACGCTCTGATCCCCATCTGGCATCAATTGAAATGGGTGGGTCTCGTCTAGGGGAAGCTCCGTGTTTGATAACCTCCTGACCTGAAATGGAACACGTACATCAAGTCAGTTGCCTAGATCGCTGGAAAAATGGTAGGATCCTTCTACCGCTCCAGAAGATATCTCACCCCCGTTGCAATTCTCTATCTGTATAAAAGCCAAGTACTTCCAAGGATGGAGTACTGCTTACACATCTGAGCAGGGGCTGCTAAAAACAGCCTATCCTGCATTGACAAAGTACAAAATAGGTTTCGTCGCCTCGTGGGCGATGCCCTTTTCTCTTCCCCGCAAACTCTCTCCCAAAGGGGAGACGTTGCAAGCCTGTCTTTTTTTATCGATACTACTATGGCAGGTGCTTGTCTGAACTCCAATCTCTGGTCCCCCCTCGCCAATCTTTCACGATGAACACCCGCCTAGCTGAAACCACATTCAAAACTTTTCCCCACTCCTTATCTGTGCCAAAATAAAAACGTAGGTTCCATGAACCAAGGTTCTTTCTTAGAAGTTCACGCCCGTGGAACTCTCTTCCGTTTGCCTGTTTCACACCTTACTATAACCTGGATGTTTTCAAGTCACTTTATCAACTCTTTAACACTGACGTACTGTACACAGAATAACCCTTATCACTGAGTGGCTTCTGGACCTTGATAATGGTGACTACTTCGTAAAAAAACAGTACAAACTCAAATGAACAACAGACAAGATTGTGTCGTAGGCTTCGGGTTTATTCTCATGAAAGTATCCGAAACGACATCGCTTGTTCTTTCGTGCAGATATGTTGGCATTTGTTCTCCTAGCGGTATATCATCCTCTCAAGCGGTATTTCCTCCATTTTCGGAGGTGTAAGGGTAGTATATTTTCTTTTATGGTGAGTGTCTGATATATTTCTCACTTATTTCAGAGGTTGGGATAGCCCAGTATATATATATATATATATATATATATATATATATATATATATATATATATATATATATATATACACACACGTTAGAAATATATTTTCTTATAATATATACAAATCCTTTTTTAAGAAGCTCAATGTAATTTCAGAGCAATATAGTGAATAAACGACCAAAAAACTATAAAAAAAATTCATGATAGTGCCCATCTTGTAATCTATTTCTTTAATTCAGATGACATATACTTTTTTTTTTTACACAGTGATCACCACTTATCAAGGCCCGGAAGCCACTGAGGGATAAGGGTTATTGCAAGTACATTACGTTAGTGTGGAGATTTGATGAAGTGTTTAATTACGGGACGATTCATTAGGAATTTGTTAACATTGGACTTGAAGACATCCATTTTGTAGTCCGAAGGGAAGCAGGCAAACGGAACAGAGTTCCACAGGCGTGCAGTTCTAAGAAAGAAGCTTTGTTCATGGAATCCGCGTTTTGACTTGGGCACAGATATAGAGTGGGGGAAATTTTTCACAGTGGATTCAGCTAGACGGGTGTTTTTCGTGAAAGATTGGCGAGGGGGAACCAGAGATTGGAGTTCAGACGAGCACCTGCCATGAAAATAACGATAAAACAAGGATAGGCTCGCAACGTCTCTTCTGTGGGAGAGAGGTTGCAGGGTAGGGAAAAGGGCATCCCCCACTAAGCCACGAAGTCTATTTTGTACTCTGTCAAGGCATGATAGGCTGGTTTTGGCCGCTCCTGCCCAGATATGGCAACAGTATTCCATCCTTAGACGTACTTGGCTTTTATATAGATAACTTGACAGTATCTGTTTCGTAGCGCAAAATCAATCATTTAATTATTATATCTATTATGCGCTTGAGTCATCAGAAGAAATGACAACAAGCAATCGGTGATATATATATATATATATATATATATATAATATATGTGTGTGTGTGTGTGTGTGTGGGTGTGTGTGTTTGTGGGTGTGTAAATAAGAGAAAATAAAACACTGAATTGTAATAAACTGTGAGGAAGTATACAAAGTGCACCCATTCTCTGTTGTGGCTTTCCCTGGCAAAGCGGATAAAGGAGTCTCCATGTTTGCAAGTGAGCATTGTCTACAGACAGTGGTGTCAATGCTGCTCAAGCAGGACAGATGATTGTTTGTCCAACTCATTATGGGAAAGGGACTATTGAAGGCAGTAATTCCTGGAGATTAGTTAAACGCCTCAGCATTCCTATCCTTCACCGGTTAATCACCCAAAAAAAAAAAAAAAACGGCCATAGGATGAGTTGGCCGGAACGTCGTAAAACAACAACAACAACGATGAGGATAACAGTCAGCAAAACGAGTGAATATATAAATTATGAAGCTTCATTTCAAATTATTAAAAAAAAATAAAATACACACACAGAAATTAAACGAATATTTTTTTTTAAACCCGATATTGTTCATAAAAGTCCCGAAGGGATTATTATACCAAGCAATTCTTAGATGAAACCTTTATTGGCAATTAATTAAAAACATGCACAGACATGAATTAATAGTTCGTATTGCTTAGTAAGAACTTAAATCATTAACACGTGGTGTGGTAATTAAGTAAAAGAAAAACTGCTTACACCGTCGAAAATGCTTTGAAGACATTAGTTCTAATTACGACAACATAGCGTATAGGTAACAGGTTAAATGTTCCACAAGAACGCATATAATTTGTGATAATCATAATTACAGTGTGAAAACTGCATTCATTGATAAGCTTTTAAAGAATGGGATATTCATGCTCTATTTGCATGTGTAAATTCTAAATAGTGCATGAGATATTACTTACAGCAGGGACACTTGGGAATTAATCCATAACAATTTGATTTCATATAAGTTTAATATGAAAATAGCGGGACCTGTGGAAATTCCAGAAGTGACTTATTCATATGTAATATACTGATGTTGGCATTTTGTAGATGGTCAGTGTAAATGGACACGCTCTGATATTAATGTAGCTTTTTTGTTGAAATCGAAAACATATTTCTCTATACTTGCAGGGACGCGATGTAGTATATTCATATATTATTTTAATCCTTGCAGATTTCGTATATATTAGTGTAGAGTTAATCTCCTATAGATTTTTTATATATTATAAAGGTGCGATCTTAAAAATAAAACAAATATATTTATATGATTTGAGTGCATCGCCTTGAATCGAAACCAGAACCAACACTTATGAAGAATTAATGATAAAATAATTTATAAAAAAATAAATGAATTGAGTGCCATCAGCTATACTCTAAACCCAAAACAAAACTTATGAAGAATTCTTGGTAAAAAGTATAAATTACAAGAAATGGAATTCATAGCAGAAACTAAATAAATAACACAGACGTTATCGTATTTATCTATAATATAAATCTCACCTGTCCGTTTAAATGTATGTATGTATGTATGTATGTATGTATGTATGCATGTATGTATGTATGTATGTATGTATGTATGTATCTATGCCTGAAACTGTCGGCAGAGGCGACGGATTTTTACGAAATCACTATCGTTTTAAAGCCCGACCCTTCGTACAACAAATATCGAAAATTGGTTTGAAAAATTAATTATTCGCCCTCAACTAGGCACTTTTCTTCAAAAAGGGGTCGCTTTTTTCGCAGATATTATTGGAAGTCATCCCATCTTTTAAATTGACTTGCCTTAATTTAAACCTACATCATTTCCGGTTTTGCGATGGGCGCAAGAGCAAACACGTCACTTTTTCACGTTCTTTTCCTCAGTCGCGGTACGGGTTTGAGCCTGTCTGCCTACTCCCACTTTTTTCTTTTTTTTTCTCGATACACACCTCCAAAAACCCAGATCAACGCCAGGCGTCCAGGCTTGTATAATATAGCTGAACTGTTCGAGCGGGCGCTTCCCGGATTTTTTAATTTGAGTTTTATTACTTTATTATGTTTTTCTTTTTACTTTGGATATCCACATGGACATCTCTTCGTCTTAATACTTTTTATTCTTACTCTGCGTGAGTACTGTCCGTCAGAAATCTCATTAATAAAATTTATTTCTTTAGAATAAACTCCCCATTATAAAAGAAATAGTTACACACTAGAACTTTGTCATTTTAAACCCACTACTAATTAATAAAAATATGTTTAATGTTTGTTTTCTTTTCTAACGTGAAGACACCCAATTCTTTTATTACGACTGTACAAAATGTTTTTTTTTTCTGTGTTTCATCTTTCCGCCTCTACAACAATCTATTAGGGAACGCATTTCTGCAAAGAAAACAATGATGGCTTTAACACAGGATGATGATAAACACTTGTAAACTTTTCCATTATATTAATGATTTTCAATTGTTTTTATAATATTCATCACATACCACTTATTCTCATGTGTTAACAGTTTATAGATAAGTCACACTCCATTAGTAATGATCTAGCAACTTATATATATATATATATATGTTAGAACTTAAAGTAATTTTTCGATTGCATTTCACCATTAAATTATTAAGTGAATAATTTTTATGAACCTAAAACTAGTTTGCAATAACAGTATATTGTTTTATCTCTATCTCGTACCCTATTGCATGTAAGTAGTTTTCCAACTTGTAATTCCTTATAACACAATGCTTTCTAATAAAATAAACTAGATTTTTCAATTCGACAGTTAAATTATTTCAAACCCCCTTTAATAACATTAGGATTCAATATTTAAGCAACACTTGAATGTAACAAAAAAACGGTAATGATCGTAAACAAAAAATAGAGTTGATAATTAATTAGTTTAGTATAGAATAAGCATAACTCAACACTTCTTGGATTTGATCGTTATCGATATTATCTAGGTAAATAAATATGAACTAATTAAACATGATGAGTTAGTTGAATAGTGAATGAGCCGTTTTATATTCATTTATATCCGTGAAAATACACACAGTATTAAAGTTATTAAAACAACACGAACGCGATATATAAATTCATATGTGTTCACTATCAGTCATTTTCTGGTGTGAGTTTTGTAATTATTTCAAGTTAATTTTATTTGTTCGCACAGTTCAGTCAATATGTTTCTAGGAGAATAAGTTACGATCACATTTTATCTTCACGAGTTGTAGCACGCTTATTACTCCCTATTTGTTTACTGCTCTTCCTCTACTCAAAACTATCGTCAACATTACTACGGTTGTTTTCATTTTCTTTTCAAAATAATAAACAATCCTACAACGCAGACTGTCTAACATAGTATCTGGTCGCCTACGTCTCTCGCATTATGAGAATATCGGTTATAGTATTTTTCAAATAAGTAGGGACTACAAAAGTGCTGTGTTTCCTGCTTAACAACGGAGCAAACATTTTCTCTATCTGTGTCCAGTAAGATTCACACAAACTCACACAGAATAAACACCTGCTGCATTCTTTTGCGTAATTTTTCTTTTCTTTTTTACTCATGTTCATCCCTTAGAAATATATTGCCATTTGGACGTAAGGGGCTACTATTTGGGGTCAGGTACAGGAAAGATTAACAAGATATTTGCTTATGCTACATTTAAACTTCTGCATATAAGTACAGCCAGTGGAGAAGGCAACAGAAAGGGAATGCCAAAGTCTATCTGTTCGAGGGAAGAAACTATTAGAATATAAAACTTTCTGGCATTTATGGACAACAAAAGTGAAGCGGTGAGACCTTATTGCTAAGCGGGTTTGTCAGAGATATGTACCTCGCGGGGGTACAAGTGAAACGAGTACATTAGAAAACATTCTATTAAAATATTTGTAAAACAGGACCGGCGATGCAACATTGTGGCAATGGAACGGGTGTTGTAACTTAGTTGATAAAGTGGGACCGATTTGATTCAATACTCTTTTTTGTACCCTATCTAAGAGGGAGAAACTTGTGAAAGATGCACCAGCCCAGATGTGACAATACTCCAGGCATGGGCGAATGTAAAGCCTTTTTTCCCCCTCGTAAACAGCGAACGATGCACATTGGCTGACTAACTGATCACTTCCGCTTATTTTTATCTACAGATGCCTAGACATACATTCATATATTTTTTTCTATTTCAGTTCGCTTACGGCCGCAAACCATATACAAGTCATTTTGTGAAGGTTATTGACTTTCGTGCAAACCTTATTCGGCAAAAGTCTATGGTAACATTTCGCATCGGATTAATTTATTAAGAACTTTTCAGTATTTTACAAGCTAACTCATCTTCTACCTTAATGTTTTACCTATACGCGTTTTGATCGCACGTTAACGCTGCTTTCTTCAACCTTCCCCGAGGTTCTAGATATGACCTTAAACTACATCCGATGGTGAGGTCCCAGCTTGCGGGCTTTGGGGAGTGTGAAGACAGCCTTTAATTGCCATTGCGCCCAGGTCCACTCTGACTGGCAATGGTAGTACCTGTTAGGGTCCCAGCTATGGGTTAAATAGAAACCAACTTAAAAAAAATACTTCTATTTAAAAATGTTTCTTCAAAATAACTGCATTTGGCAATAAATAACCTGAAAAGGGTTGATACGCTATAAACAAAACCCGCTAACCCATCAACAACCTTCTACGAACTACATTTTTACGTATAAGGCACGGGTTTCAATACAATATGTTAATGTTTACCAGTGGTCCGTATTCTGACTGCGTATATAATAAAATGGTCACAATACGATTCTTCACATGGATAATTACATTTAGCTTAGTAGTTTAAGGCTTAATATCTAATTAAAACTTAAAACATAAACACAGGATTGGGGAGTTGGGGTCACTTTACAATTACATTGTTAATGGTCATCGCGGCTATTTCCTACTTTATGTGTGAAACTTAAATTCGATTGGAAGATTTCAAAAGTAACTTCTTCTTTTTCTGAAATAAAAATCTTTGTTTATACGTTTAAGTTATTTCAATTAACACAAACAGGAAGGAATAAAAAGGCAAAAAAATCAGAGTGACTAAGTAACAACAGGATCCAAGGATTCTTCTACAACTTTATGTCTGCGTTCCTAACGCGGACCTCTTTTTAGGCAGTCAAGGCTCTCTATGTCTGCACACGAGCAGTGAGATTCTCCGCCATTTTTTGAGATCAAAAATCATAAATATCGTGGGCGTCTCGCCATCTTGACCCCCACCCCCGTAAGCTTGATTACATATGGCGCACACACACGTCTTGGCGTCGGTCTTTGCTTCCCCAATTTTCCCTACCTGCCTTTCTTTTGATTATAACTTTCGGAGATATTTTAACGTTTTCAACTTTCTTAATTTGTTGTATTGTATTGTAGTTGTTTTAATAAACTCAACAGAATACTTACTAGTAGAGTTTCTTTTTATTCCCTTTTTTATAATTATTATTATTTTATTCTTCTGCTAATTACAGTTACATTGACTATAATGATTTATATTATAAAGTTTAAACTGGTTATATTTGCATTTCATTTTATTACCAGGTCTTAATTTCTATCTCTCCTAATATATTATTAGAAAAAAAAATGTATATTATAGAAGGGTTTCTAAATCACTGTTACACAACTGAAACGGCTGTGCTACACCAGACGGCCTATTAGTATTATACAAGAATTTGATTTCAGTGATTTCGATTAATAATATTTAATGTGTTATTATTATTATGTGTTATTATTATTATTATTATTAGTAGTAGTAGTAGTAGTATTAGTATTATTCGTAATATCATGCTATTATGATCCAGTAAAAATTCATTTTTATTTGTTTTGTTTATTTTTGCATTTTGTTACATTCAGATCCTGGATGATATCCTGTAGCAGTTTATTCCATATGCGTTTATGCTAGAGAATTCGATTACCGGCATATTGCCAATTTTAACTATATTGTCCATTGACTCCACTTCGAACGCTAATCCCGTTCCAAAGCAGAGGTGTGTGCCGTGCGCAACACGCCGACAGCCGTGTAATCAGTTTCATCAGATGAACCGACATCGTCGTAATTCAACGATCGAAATGCAGTTTTCTGATTATGGCGCAGATGTCGCCAGCAATCACCCTCGCCGAAAACATACATTTATCCCCGTGCGCTTTTATTCGCCATCATTATCGATCTTTCCACTTTTCATCCAACATGAAATTGATCGTGCCGATGATTGGCGATTAATCGAAGATCATAACTCGGAGCGAGACGCCAATGTCAGATCATTTCAAATAACGTTGATCGAGGAGAGAATTATATTTCTTAATATAACCCGCTGCAGTTTAAACGATTCGTTTGACAATGATGCTCCTCGATTTTGACGGGAACTGAAGATTAATGCTTTTAATATATTTCGCATACGAGGATTGCTTACCTGAGGGATGCAACATAGTTTTCTTTAAATCTAATCTGAATAAACGAGTGTGATAAACACGTATCATAAGTTAATCAACCCGTCATATGTACATTAACTGTGAGCTTTAGCTGTAGTGAATGTATCCTTAAAAGCAATATGAAGGAGAAAGTTAAAGCTGCTATGGTTATTACTTCTTGCGATTATTTCATATACAGGTTGAACTAACTGTAAAGAAAAATTCCACGCAGAGGAAAAGCGATGTCCTTGATTTCTTAATACATCGATCTCATCACAAATAAAGAAGAGTATAGAAACTGTAAAGTCTTACTAACAGCGGAGCGGATAGCAGTTGCATTAGCAAAATTAAAAACAATATAGAAGGAAAAACACCCCAAACTGTCAACAAAGTGTAAAATGTGTATTTTAGTCCGGACGATCTTTTTTATATCCAATGTTAAACATGTACACTAACTGCAAAGAATAAATCCAAGCTATGGAAATGAAAGTACCCGATGCCTTTTATATCAACCCCATAATCTATAAAGTTGCGCGTACAACGGCCTCCTTGTACGGGGAACATTTCGATCAATTACTTCCTTTAAAAAAAATCGATGGTGTTGGCATATTACGAGATTCAGTAGTGTATCGATACTATTCTATAAGAAATAATGCAAGGTGGAAGGTAAAGGGTCAGATAGGGAAATATATGGATGGACAATATTGTAGCGTGCTAAAATATCATAATATATATATATATATATATATATATATATATATATATTGAATAAATGAATGGCAGATGTCTATATTCGAAAGTTCATCATGTTGAACATGCTGTGAATTATTCCCTCAATTAAGTTTACATTTACAATTCTTGACAGTATCTGGTTCGTAGCGCAAAATCAATCAGTTCACTATATTGCTCTGTAACTGCATTACGCTTCTTAAACAAGAATTGGTATATATTATAAGGAAATAAAATATATTTCTACAGAAATATATATATATACATATATACATATATTATATATATATATATATATATACATACATACATATATATATATATATATATATATATATATATATATATATATATATATATATATATATATAGTCATGGACCATTCTTCTAGAAGCTTTCTAACTAAAAAAAAAAGGCGTCCGTCGTTTCAACATTATTTTGTCAGAAAGTCATAAACAAACAATAGTACCAATGTTCTTAAAGGGATCATCAGTTGTTAAGCATGAAACACACATAATCTTATACGTATTGTTCATCTATACATGTATTCTTAGATATATTATACATTACTGATGCACATCTATATATTTTCTATTAATATACTTTGTTTACTTTGATACAATATAGGATACCGTCAAAAGGAAGGTGGACTTGGAAATTCACGCCTGTCCGTTCACCGTTCTTCTGTCTGCACTTTACTCAATAATTACGCCTTGGATAATTTTTTTTACATTTTGCTCAAACATTAAACATGATATGAGTAAACTAGTAGCAAAATGGATCTTCCGTAAAATCTACGGTTCTTTCCCTAGTGGTTTATTTCATGTCAAAATGGCTAAAAATGACACTTATATGCTTATTAAAAAACAAAACTGATGGCTTGGATTTTTATAAAACTTTCTGAAAAGTTGTAATTAACTCATTTCTATATAATTTTGTTTGTCAATACTTCGCGATAACTTTTCAGGGCTAATAAAAACACTCCATTTTTGGGACTACTATACAGTATTTTATTTAGCAGTTTTAGATGGTGTTCAACTCATATTTAAATATGTTAAGGACTTAGGAATTTTCAAGCTAAATTGGGTGTGGTAAATGATGGACTTAACTATTTCTTTTTTTTTTTTTTTTTACATGGTAGAGAACTCAAATGTATATATGTTAAGGCCTAAAACTTCACCATTTTTTTTTTCATTTTCATCAGGATTTGATGTCCTCTGAGGACTTTTGGGGAGAATCGGGGAGGGGGGTGAATGGATAACTTAGTCATTTTTTCAGTGTCCCGTTCACTGTGCACAGACAGGGGTACACGCATGCTTCATTTGCTTTACTGTTTAAATATTTTGGCTTTTCACCACCTGGTTTAATCATCCTTATTACTAAACTAGATACTTGGGGTACAAAATCTGTCAAATTTAGGGTAACACAAGCTATTCTTTGTGTATTTGGCTATGTCTTATGTAATATGTGTGTATATATATATGTATATATGTATGTGTGCGTGTGTTTGTGTGTGTTTGTGTATCTATCTGTGTTTGTATATGTCTTAAAAACCCGTACATATTGCTACAGTCAAATACACAGAAAACATGAAAAATATTTATGTGGCATACGAACTGCTTTAAATGGAAAGGAGTTTCTTTTATTGAACATAAATATATATTTGCATATATATATATATATATATATATATTCAGGTTTGAGGTCTTCAAAAATCAGAATTAATGAAGACAACGAGGTTGTTAAATAGTGCTCAATAAAAAGAGCAACATATTTTTTTATTTGGAGTAAACAGTTACATATGGTCGCTACAAATAGCTATCTGTTTCAGTCAAAGAGACTTCATCAGGCGACCTGGAACCTCTCGACGACAAAAAAAAAATGAAAATTGGATAGATTAGAGAGAAATTAAAGAAAAATGGAGCTCTTCAAAAAAGTATAAAAAGTTCACAAAGAGTTTATAATAAATTGCGAGCTCTCTAAAAAGGACGATAAAAAAGAGGATAGAAAAAAAGAAAAAGGAAAGATCGCATTAGGACCTATTGGAAGATATTCAAAAGTTTTCACAACAGAATGTAAATTTTAAATAAAATTAAAAATGATCATAATTTTATTGGAACTATAGGTTGTACAGGAGGGTGGTGTGGGAGGGGTTCTACTTATATTGAATGCGTCACAGAAAGAAAAGGAATTTGCATTTGTGTGATTTTACTCCTGGAGTTACGTGTCGTTATGCGTTAAGTTAGGGGTGGGGGGATTGATTGAAAGCACACATATTCATGCTGAGGCATATATCTGCATACATACATACGTACCAAATATAAAAATACATACATACATGTACGAAAGCGACACACATATACACACGTAAATACACACATAAAAGAACATACCCACACGCAAGAATACAGCTATATGTATAGATACACAGATAATCACATGTATACAAATATACAGATACGTACAAATATACAGCCATACACACATGTACAAATATACACACATATATATCCAAATACTTATACATACATATACATTATTACATACATGCATGCATACATATATATATAGACATATACAAATACAGATATAGATACACAAACACACACACGCACGCACACATACATATATAGACACATATATATATATAAACATATACACATATATATACATAGACACCCACACACATATACATAAATATATATACATCAACAAATACATCTATATGAACATTTACATATAGACATATGTACACAATAAATTAAATATTTAAGATAAAATTTTCGATTAAAAACTATTATGGAATTATTAAAAATATATATATAAATATGAGAATATTGCTAATGATACGTAGTTATTAGTATCATCATAATTATGAATTATAAAACGTGTTAAATTCCACCAAGTTATTATGTGTTTATTATTCATTTTACTAGTTATTAATTAAAGTTTATAATATTTATTTTATTTTATTTTATTTTCATTTTATTTATTTTTTTTATTTATATATTTTTTGTATGAGTAGATTTTTTGTATGAGTAGACTGGAGTTAGGTTGTACATATTTTAGACCATGCAATTGGAGATCTAGGTGCAAGTAGTGTTTAGAACTTCAGATTAGATTGATGGTAGAAAGGAAGTTTTCTTAAGGGGGCATTCAGACGTTTTTCAACACTTGCATGATTTATTTACTTTGGGTGAATTTCTATTATTGTCATTTAATAATTTGTTATTATGTTTTTTGATTATTTTTTTCTAAATTATCACTACAATATATATATATATAAATTATCACTACAGCTATAGCTCAATGTTATAGTGTTTATTGAATAATTTGTGTAGAGTGTTTTGGGGGATATGCAATTTTCCTTAAAGGAAACAGCTCCATAACTTCAATTGTTTACAAAGCTACAATTTCTACTAAGGAAAACCCTGACAACAAAATATATTATATTGGCATGGCCGGCAATACATTCAAGGAAATATATACAGACCATAAATGCTCGTTGGAAAATCCTAACTATACGGACAGAACATCATTATCCAAATACTTTAATGTGTCAATCGAACAGAGATTATCACCAATAGTTAATCGGTCTATCCTAAAGAGATCTAATACCTGTCTGTCTATAAATTCACCTTGTTATATGCCTATTTTGAGAAACTATTTATTATAACGTTCAGGGAAAGAGATAAGCTCCTAAACAAAAAACAAGAAAGCTCTATTAACTGCAAACACTATAAGAAACAGCTCCTTTCTACCCTCAATCTAATCTGAAGTCGTAAACACTACTTGACCCTAATACATAAGACATAGCCAAATACACCATCGGTATACCCTCAATTCTCAGACTGATGTGAAGAATCAAACTCAGTATAATCTTATGGTCTTCATATATACCCGTTTCACTCCACCTTTAATTCGCCTATGTTAAGTATCTACCCAATTAATAACTACATATTTTCATTTCAGAGACTCTTCTACTTTTTACCATATTCTATATGTAAGTTCTTTATTTATGTAAGTTCTTTATTTTTTTTGCTACACATGTCTAGATTTCTACTCTCCACCTATATTGTAAACGTATGTATTACTATACCCATCCCCCACAACCCCATCTTAGTATTTTAGTATGTTTCAATTTTTGTACAACTAAATGTTACTATGTATAATTTAGATGAAGAAAATAGCCTGACACCCGATGTCGTTTCGTAAATTGACCATACTTTTGTTTAACACCTATTCATCGCTTTATTATATACCTGCACATGCATAAATGTGTATTGTTTTGTAGGCGCACCTTATGTTCGTAACTATTTATGGTTGCATTTGTTTATTTGTACACATATCAATATTCTCTTACTACTCTGATAGGATTTCCAATTCCATGGTCTAAAACTTACTATCCTAATAAGATCTCCAATTCCATGGTCTAAAACATGTACCATCTAACTCCAATCTACTCATACAAAACATATATAAATAAATAAAAATAAATAAATATATGCCTCAGCATGACAACGCCTGCCTTAGTCAATCCCCCACCCCTTACTTAACGCATAACGACACGTAACTCTCGGAATAACATCACACAAATGCAAAGTCTTTTTATTTCCGTGGCACGTTCAATATGAGTAGAACGCCTCCCACACCACACTCCTGTACAACCTACAACCCCAATAAAATTATGACCCATTTTTAATTTTATTTAAAATTTACATTCTGTTGTGAAAAGTTTGGAATATCTTCCAATAGGGCCTGTGCGATCTTTCTTTTTTCCTCTTTTTTAGAGAGGTCGCAATATATTATAAACTCTTCATGAACTTTTTATACTTTTTTCTTTAATTTATGTCTAATCTATTTTTCTTTTTCTTTTTGGCGTCGAGAGGTTTCAGGTCGCCTGATAAAGACTCTTTGACTGAAACAGATAGCTATTTGTTGCGACTATATGTAGCTGTTTACCCCAAATAATAAAAAAATTATATATATATATATATATATATATATATATATATATATATTCATATATATAAATATATATATATAAATTTATATATATATATGTATTTATATATATATATGTATTTATATATACTTATATTTATATATTTATATATATATGTATATATACTTATATATATAGTTTATATATATTTATATATATACTTATATATATATATAGTTTATATATATTTATATATATACTTATATATATATAAATATATACATATATTTATATATATATATATATATATTTATATATATATATATATATTTATATATATATACTAGCAGAAGTAGCCTACAGAAAATGGACTGGGATTGATGAAAGTATGATAGGTTATGAAAAGGAGGCTGTTGTAAAAACATAGGGGTTGATACTCAAAAAGTTTACCCTAAGCAAAATATGATGAAAGTAAAGATAATTTTTGCGAAAATATATTTTTTTGTATCAACTTTGTTTCCATTCGTAGCCAAGAGTGACCAACAAAATGATGTTTCCTTACAAAGAAAACATGTTATATATATATATATATATATATATATATATATATATATATATATATATATATATATATCATAAATAAATATTGCCACATTCAATAAAAGTCACTGTTATGGTAGAAAAGTTTATTGGTTTGTATTTTTAAGTAGTTTTTACAATGTTGTTTTCTTTTAACTCACGGATCGGTTTACGAGGGGCGTGCAATAATTAATGCCCCTGGCCCACTTCCTATAGAAGTAGAGCAATGAAACTTGGCACAGTTATTAGTCTTTCTCTACATAGGAAGCACCCGCAGTTATGCATTTCTCACCTCGTTTTATGCAGCTCTGGAGACCGTTTTTATAGGACACTCCAGGTTGGTCCTCCAACCAGGACGTAACCCGATAATCAATGCTGCATCATCTGTGAAACGCTTTCCTTTCCAAAACAACTTCCTGGCTGGGAATAGGTGAAAGTCATAGGGTGCAAGGTCAGGAGAGTAAGGAGGATGGGGAAGGATTTCACAACCACAAGCCTGTGCTTCTGATCTGGCAACATGCGAGTTGTGGATTGGAGCGTTGTCCTGCAGGAGGAGGGCACCTTTGCTGATCTTACCCCGCATAAAGACTTTGACAGCTTCCCTTAATTTCATCAAAAGTGAAGCATAATAGGCTCTTGTGATTGTGGTAACCTTTGCCAGAAAATCTGTCATCACTACTCCGTCCTGGCCCCAGAAAACTGTGAGCATTATCTTGCCAGCGGAGGGCTGCACCCCTACCTTCATTGGAGGTGGTACCCAAGTGCTTCAACTGCATATACTGGGATTTGGTCTCTGGATCATAGTGATGAACCCAGGTTTTATCCTGTGTAATCAGTCTTTTGAAAAACTTTAACTCATCTTCTTGGCACATCTCCAAATTCATCCTCGAGGACTTGACGCGTTCTCGCTTCTGGAATAGTGTGAGCAACCTGGGAATCAATCTGCAAGACATCTTATGCATATGCAAATGGTCATCAATGATTGTTTCCACAGACCCAGCACTAATCTTGATATCTTCAACTATTTGGTGAATAGTAATGCGCCGATCTTCCAAAATGGCAGCCGAAACTTGACGGACAGATGCCTTATCAATTGCAGAAGAGAGGGCGAGCAGGTCTGGGAGCTATTTCCACAAACTTCCGGCCATGTTTGAATTCACGTACCAGAGTTTACAAGGTCATATGATGGGGCATTATCACTATAAGTTTCTTTCATTTTCATCAAAAGTCTCCTGTTGTGTGTGTCCTTTCAAATACAAAAACCTGATCACTGCTGGACATTCAACAGGCTCCATTTCACACCTGACTCAGTTCAAACACCTTTAAAACAGAAATCACAATGAGTTCAGAGACGTAATTAGCCACATAACCCGTAGAGATATAAATCATTGCACATGCAAATTTCAGCTAGATCAGATAACTGGAAGTGGGTCATTGGCAGTACTTATTGCACGCTCCTCGTAAAAAAAATCAAAGTAGGGGCACCTGAGGATTCTGTGTAAACAATTTTAGAGAGTTGCGTCAATGTAAGGAATATTTTAAACATATTTTAATGTTTCCCTTCATTGTGTGCTGGAGGGATAATCGATTACGGCATGTGTAGTTTATATAAAAATTCATTTAAGTAGTTATCGCCTCAAATTTCCGTTTAATTTCGGTTCGCTGCAATTATTTCAAGTAAAGAGTATTAAAAACTATTTTAAAACAAAAAAAAACATGAACTGAACTTTTATTTACTATAGTAACATTTATTTCTTGTGTAATACTTTTTTCGTGTAGTGGTTTATTGGCTTTTCTGCTAAACACTCTTACTAAATAATATCGATAAAATATCGAAAAACAAAGAAACAAAAACAGCTTTGAAAAATAATGAATGTTACTTACGTTAGTAAAATAATCCGAAACAGCAAAATGGGATATTACAAAAGGAAACACGTAATTACTTTAATTTTTTAAAGCAAAAAATCGATATTAATATGAATTAGAAGAAATTGGCCCTCTTTTAAAGCAGAACAGCTTCGTTTCAGTTTTACAGTATTGAACGGTGTAGTATTGTGCCGTCGGATTCAGGGCTGTATTATTGTAACGTAAAGAACACGCAGAAAGGGTTGTAATCAACTAAAAACAGATATATAAATAAAAATAAAAAGGTTACGTAAATGTGTTTACAAACACACGTAATCACGTGAGCAGGATTTTTCATTCTTTTCACACGGTTACAAGTAACGTTCTTATAAGTTATTATTTATCGATTTATCTATTTTCGAAAGAGTGCCACGTGCAACTGGAGAAGGAAAAAAACAGAGGTATGCAAAATTTGTATGTAAAATTGTCTAAAGTTCTGACTTTTTTTTTTGCTTTCACTTTAATAACAACGTGAATTTATGAAGTGAATTTATTCGACCCAATGTGATTAACCTCCAAAAAATAAATAAAAGCTAACGTGAATTAAGATTAAAGTTAAGGTGCTATTGTGGACTCTCACCCCTTTAAAAAAAAAAAACTTGTTAAACTTTGTGACATATTTCCATTCTATGGGGGTCAGGCGCGAACGAACACCCAATCATGTTATTATACCATATTTCTTTAAACTGAAACATAATTATCAAAGTATACTTACGCAAATAGATATGAAATGTCTTTGTTAAAATGTGTGCCATATTTCCCTGGAGTACAGGCGCGAACGCAAACCCCACAATTTTATTATACCATCCCTATTTAATTTAAAACATACTTATCAAAGTATTCTCAGGTGAATCTATATCAAAAACCCTTGTAAACTTTTTCTTTTCATTCCAGATCAAACATACCCATACCTGATGCTCGATGCATCTTCTATCATTATAAGTAATCAGTTTTTATAAAATAATCTACCACAGGGAAGCCTCTTCGTTACCACACACACACACACACACACACACACACACACACACACACACACACACACACACACACACACACAGACGAGACGTTCATCACTATATTATAGATTTATATATATATATGTATTTA
The DNA here is from genome assembly GCF_053919585.1 of Euprymna scolopes. Classification (NCBI taxonomy): domain Eukaryota; kingdom Metazoa; phylum Mollusca; class Cephalopoda; order Sepiida; family Sepiolidae; genus Euprymna; species Euprymna scolopes. The sequence continues at coordinate 79,027,168 of NC_136509.1, forward strand.
TATATATATATATATATAAATGTAATTTTGGTTCGTTAAAAGCGAATAAAAGTATATTTCTACGTTACCGATTTAATAGAAATTTTCAGAAATTCTATTTTTAAAGTCAAGGAATCTTTTTATGTTATTAAAATAATTTAACATTGCGAATTATAAAAATATTATATTAAATAAAAAATATTTTTCGTAACTGCGAGATTATCGCCATTTTATTTCCGGTAGAAATTAGCCTTTCACTTATTGAGATAAGTATTATTTGTATTAATTTTTATGATACTCATGCAGAGAGCGATCCGTGTTGAAATAATGTTATTATTTAAAAAGTCATTCTTAACATGGGGAGGGGAGGATGTTTTGTACCTATTCTGAACTTTAACCTTACAATTGAATAAAAAAAACATATCGTAAAACGTTAATTAAACGTGGAAATATGATTTAAAAAATAGCGCAGACGCTCTCTGCATTAGCACCATTTTTTATTTATTGCGGACTATTATTCTCATATTTATTAGTTGTTTCACTTTTCGGCCAACTATTCCTCTAGCCTTCATGAAAAGAAGTAAGTCCTTTTATAAATATTCAGTAACGTTTTCCTTTTATTATTCTTAAAGAGTAGAACTTTTCTTATTCATGAAAATAGTTAAGCCTACGTAAATAAATAAATGTTTGTACACGTGACAAAATATCAATGAATTGTTTAGTTACTTCTTTTTTAAAAAAATATTTATGAAAAGAGTTAACGTAAATAATGTTTGCAAAAGTGCGAAAGGCGACGTTGTACAACCATCACTTCCATGCCTAATTTCTATAATCATTATATCGACATTTGAAAGTGGTGCTCACTTTTTAGTTACAGCGTTCTGATAAATCAGTCACCCATTTTAAGCAATAAATACGCGGTATATCAAAACCATAGAAAGTAAAAATAATATGTGCCTCTACCGCATTTGTAAGTCAGGAATATATTTGTTTCTCAAAGAAAAAAAATAGATTGAACATGACTTTTTTTTTATTGTTTTTATGAAAATAAAGTTTCGACTTTGATTTTTTTTTGTTTTTTTACTTATTTAGTTAAAAGTAAATTTGTGGTTGTTTTTTTTTAAATTGTTTTTATGAAAGGTGAGTTTTTTTGTTTTTTTTTTTCAAAACTTTTGTTTGTTTTTATAAATTTTTTTTAAAGTATTATAACTTTCACTAACATGCTGGAGAAATGTTTAATGATTTGGTATTTTTTTAGATAAGGTTCACCTTCACAATTTTCCTTTCAATGACGATATTTATAGGTTTCTGAGTATGCTGAACACGCAAATCGCATTGAAATTTTGCGGAAACAAATAGCTGTATTATGCATTATATTCTTCGGCGGCCATCTTTTTACGTGCATACGCGCCATAAACAAATACACACACGTAAAAAAGATGGCCGCCAAAGATTACAATGCATAATACAACTTTTTATATCTTGATAACTACTTATTTCTGCAAAATTTCAATGCGATTTTCGTATTCAGCATAGTCGAAAACCATTTCAAGTTGTCATTTAAAAGAAAATTGAGGAGGTGGACCTAATCTAAAGATTTACCAATAATTTTTCATCCCGTACGCCTCCCGATACATTGCTTCGTCAACATGAGACCATTTTATATCTCCGAAGTCAATTCCGTATTTAGAAAAAAAATAAAATGAGTGACCGATTTACCAGAACGTGGTAACTAAAAAGTGAGTACCCCTTTCAAATGTTGAAATGATTTTTTTTTTCAATTTTTTTTCATAATCTGGTTAGTGTTCAATCAATAATAATCCAGTGAAAAAATTTCAAAAAACCTATCAGTATAGAAACTCCACCACGTAAGTAAATAAATGAAAAAATGTTACGTGCGCATGCGTTAGCCTTGACTTTGGGGTATTAAGGGAACGACCATTAAAAAAGTATGCGGGCCGCCATGGAACTCAACGCCCAAGGAGTACCAAAATAGTGTTCATGATCTGAAGAAATTTTTTTTCGAAAAGTGGTGATCACTTTTCCATCAAAATTTAACTTAAAATGAGCACCCACTTTCTGGCCACCTGAGGAAGGGGCTTTTATTTTCGTGTTTATTGGCTTAAAGGTTTTTTGACAAGGCAGTTTGGTACGCGAATGCATATTTAACAGTTTTCGTTTATGCTCACGCATAGCATAAACAAAGGCTACGTCTGTGAAATAGAAAATAGTCCCAGAGTTCAGGGGTTAATACCATGCAAAAGAAATCAAACAAAAAAACTTTTTAGCCAAGAAACACACGGAAAAAAGAAAAAAAAAATAGCATCCATTTTTTTCTATCGAATTCATTTGCTGTTTTTATTGAAAACTATTTTCCCCCGGATTTTTTATATAATTTTCCATTAAGGGCCGTGCGTCTCACGTTCGTAAATGACAATTGTTTTTTTTTAGATTTTGGTGTGCTCTTATGTGGCCAGAAAGTGAGTGCTCATTCTAAGTTAATTTTACATTGAAAAGTGATCACAGACTTTTCGAAATGTAATTTCATGAATATCATGAAAACTTTCTTTTTGCAACGGAAATGGTTTGCAGATTCGTTCTTAGCACACCGAAATCTACAATAAAAGATTTCGTTATATATGAACGAGAAACGGGCCTTAAAGTAAAATAATACCGGATTTTTTTTGAGCAGATTTGCCGTTTAGTTGTACAAATATCCTAAAACCAGGTAATCACTTAAAGGGACTTTTAAAAGTCGTCACCTGTATCGAGCAAAAGTTTAAAACCACCGATTATATGCCAGCCTACGTCATGGTAACCTATATTGAGTGAGATTCTAACAGTATTTTGCATAGTTTTTTAGTTTAAACTCATTTTCACAAAATTTCCCCAAACCTAATGTATTCGATACAGTCTGCCGCGGTTTGTATTTTTCAGATATACCGATAAACCTTGAATGTTTTTGAACCGATTATACATTACATAAAAAACTCTACAATCTTATCCAGTTAGGTAGAACATTTACTTTTCTTGCCTTTGATAACATTTATTTATATATATTTATTTTTTGACAGCTTCTTTGTATCTGTGTTTAGTAATACACCCCCTTTTAATTTATGTAACATTTAGTCGGCTCGAAAAACAGTGTTTATCGGGGTATTTGAAAGCTACACATGGTGGTGGACAATGTTGATTACTTTAAGTTAGAGAAAGTGAGTTAAAACAAACAAAAAAAAACCCTCTACAAAATACTGTAAGAAACCCACGGATTATGCCAGCCTATGTCATGGTAACATATATTCGGTGAGTTTCAGACACTGCTTTGTATAGTTTTTAGTTTTAAACTTACTTTCCCAAACTTAACGTATTCAACAGAGTCGCGACCATTTCTGTTTTTTGAGCCGATTAAACATTTTACATTACATAAAAACACTAAACAATTATCCAATTAGGTAGAAACGTTAATTACCTTGGCTTTCATTTATTTGTTTTTGGACAACTTTTTCGAATCTGTGTATAGTAACACCCCTCCCCCCACCATCAACCAAATATTAATTACTAACTAACATTTTTGTAAAACAACAACAACAAAAAAAACATTTAGCGTTTCAACATTTTTGCTACGTTCGGCTTCATCCACTGATTGTTGGTCAAGTCCAAACCATGAATGATTGACAGAAACTCCCGAGGATCCAGATCAAATTCTGCAAGAGTACATTTTTTTTTCATTTTCGACTTATTTTCACTTTTGCAGTGGACTGCTGTACTAATATGAGAAACATGCATTTTCTCTTTATATTAAATTTTTCTATTACACCAAATTGACCCACTGCAACGCGTGGCAGGGTACAGTAGTATTTATATATATGTATATATATATATATATATTTATATATATATATATATATTTATCTATATATATTTATATATATACATATTTATGTATATATATTTATATATATATATATATTTATACATGTATATATTTATAAACATATATATATATATATATTTATATATATTTATACATATATATGAATACATACAATTACACATATAAATATATATACACAACGAACACACCAACATATACACACATAGATACATATAATTATAATAGATAAGTAAACAAGTAAATAAACAGGAGAATATAATATTAAGGGGAAAAGATGACCGGTATCTACAAATTCCGAAATAAGGCAAGTAAGTTTGTAAGTAAATGCACACAGTAAAATATATGTAACATACATGCAGAATATAATTATTATGGAGACGGATATATTTGATTGATAGGAATTTTTAAACACTAAAACGGAGATTGCAGATGTAAAACCGGCCAAACAAAGAAGAAATAAAGAATTACAATGAACATTTAAAAGTTATAAAATGCTAAAAAAAAGGGTGTAGAAAAAGCGATAATGTTATAGAATGTATATATATATATATATATATATATATATATATATATATATATGTAAGGTTAATTTAATAGGTATGTAATGTCAAATGTTCCATATTTAAAATTGGACTTGTGTTTGCAGTAGGAGATCAGTCCGTTTTTAGAGTTTATTATATCACTCCATTGAGGGGATGTAATGATAGTTATAGCTTCGATTTTGCATAATGGGCATGACTTAGTGCCCGGAGTATAAGACTTAACCTTTTTAGGATAGTCCATATAATTGAGAAGAGAGTATGGTTAGAACTAATTTTTTTTTAATTAAAGTGGTTAGAGAAGTTCATTGGTTATTATTAGAATTTTGGCTGTTAAAAGAAGGGTGGTTTGATATTCTATTTTCAATTAATGTTTAAGTAGCGCCGATAAATGTATGTACTTTATTAATATCTCGAGGTCTGAAATTGATCTTAATTTGCTTATTTGTTCTGATGAATTAGTTTGAATTTTGTTTATTTTGATGAACAAATGGCGGGACAATGATTGTAGGAGGACTGTTTGTGAAAGGATAATGAGTGTCGTTAGTGTTAGGATGGCTGTAAGGAGAAATATTATTATTCTCATTATTGTTATTATTATTATTATTATTATTATTATTATTATTGTTGTTGTTGCTAGATGTATGATTGTAAATAGAGGTGCTGCTTGAATGGTTTATTGGATTAGTAACTATATCAGATGGAGGGTGGGAAGACGGGTAACTTGGTGTCAAAATATATGTGTCTTTTATAGGAGGATGGCGTAGGAGCCCTGTAATTGTGCATACATATATAACATCTCTATGGATTCAATCATTATTGAGTGGGCAACCATGTTTGCTATTACAGTTGCAGTAAGTTTTGGGTTTAATTGGGAAAGAGATCTGGGGGCTGATTTAATTTTCGTTATTAGATGTTTAGATTCTTTGTGATAAATTAGGCATAGATCTCTAAGAATTCCTTGTAGGGTTTTCATTAACAATCGAACTATATCATTGTGGGCATGTGAAAGAGTTTTGTACAATGTTGAAGAATTCCTTACGTATATTGGTTTTGATATTTACGCTAAATGAAATATTAAACCAAATATTTTTCTTTCTCCTTATGCGTCTGGGTGGGTTAGAGGTTATACGATTAATATTTTGTTTGGATTATATGTGTAGAGTGGTTCATTGATATTGATATGGGTAGATCTTCTAATTTGAGCTGGTTTCTTTCGAGTCATATTGTGTGTGATTACAGATTTAAGGCGGCCAGCAGGAGGAGCACAATGGTTGTATTTAATCTTTTCATTGTATCCTAAATTTCTTAAAGCATTATTGAAGAAAGTATCATTTTGAATAACTTTTTTTTAATCGACAGAGAGAGTAAGAATTCTTCTAGAGACGGATGGTACTATACATTTTATAATAGAGTAGGGGTGGTTAGAGGATTTATGGACGTATAAAATACATACATATATATATATATATATGTATACTTATATATATATATATTTATATATACATATATTTATAAATATATTTATATATATATATATATTTACATATATATTTCCATATATTTATGCAAATATATACATATCTTTATATATATATATATATATATATAGAGAGAGAGAGAGAGAGAGGGGGGGGAAGAGAGAGATGTTGTAGAGAATTAGAAGGCTATCACAATGACAGGAATGAGTTATAGTCGGTTTTGTTGGAAGAAGACGAAAACAAGTTGCGATTTACAAATCAATAAGTACATACATATATGTCTATGTATACATATATTTATTAAGTTGTATTTAATACAAATGTCTTACTTGTTATGTCTGCGACAATATCCATAATAATTTCGCAAAACTTCCCTTTTCAAATGGCAGACGTGACAGATCAATTCAAAGTATGATAGATGATGAAGCGGAAATTGGATGTCTGTCTGGAGCCTCGGAGCACCTGCTCCTTACATTTTCTCCGAGGCTCCACACCCCCATTCAATTTCCGCTCTATCATCTAGTACTATGAATTAGTGTATACATTTTTTTGGCGGGGAGGAATATTATGGTGATAATTTATGGCAAAAGCGGTGGGTCAGGGTGGGTAGTTATAAGGCTATAATACTTGATTTCAACGTATACTATATGCTAGGTAATATGTGCCAATATTTCTATGTTTTCTTTTTTATAAGGTAGAGAGATAGGGTGGCAAGAACACAAATTATAAAAATAAAAAGTTCTTGCTTTCGTTAAAAGGGGGCAGTGTTGCATACTTAAATGAGTTATAAGGGATTAGTGTAGTGCATATGCACCCATACATATACACACCCACATACACATATATATACATACACATATACATATATCCATACACACACGCACGCACACACACACACACACACACATATATATATATATATATATATATATATATATATATATATATATATATATATAGCTATGTCTCGGAAGTACAGTGAAAATCACATGTTATTTTTCTTTTATTAATATTATTTTTTCCATATACACATTTTTGTGAATTATTCCATGGATTTCTGCCTTTGGATTATTATGGACCATCGTCTTCCAATTACGGCATTTCCTTGGATTTTACTTGTACAAATGGAAATTCTTTTAACTTTCTTGAAGTTTTACATTTGGATTTTACCGTCACTGGATTTTTTATCTTCCACCAGACTATCCATTAATATGTAATCACCTTTTTCTTTACCATATTCCCTCTGCTTAACTTATTTTGTTTTCAAGTAAGATCTTCGATTTATTTGTTGTTTCATCAAATACTTCTGCATGCAAAATCTGATCCCGCATTTTGCTAATTCCTACTCTCTGATGAGAAGGAGAGTATTTCTTCGAAACTCCGCGGATTAAGGACTATCCATTTATCTAGTTTTTCCTTTTCAGATTAAATATGTTTTTAACTCATTTCAAAGTGTTTTTTTAACATATTTCATTAACTGTTTGCTCATATATATATATATATATATATATATATATATATATATATATATATATATATATATATATATATATATATACACTCACGCATACACACTTACAACGGGGTTATACGGCAGAAACAAATAGTTCGGAAAGTAATATCCTCGGGTTTTTAATATTTTTTTTTTCAAATTAGAACCACCACACATCTAGTTGAGTCCAAACTTTAACCCTAAAACATATACTAAATACACTTAAGACTATGATAAATACTCTATATACCTTTCTGCACTACACTATATACAATATGTTCCCCCTTTATTTTGAATTCGATCCCCCCAACATCATCTATAATTTTAATTTGTTTTTTATCTATTTCGTTCCTAATGAATCCAACGCAAGACGCCGCATCCCCACTATGTTACCTAGCATCTTCTTAACTCTTCTGATGAGAACCATTTGGGTTCGAAATGCCTTGGCATAAAGAGTCCGTTCTATCCCCCAACTAATTGATTGTATTTCATTATTGAATAAATGAACCAATCTATATTCACCAATATATAGTTATGTGTCTTCATTTCAAACTCCTGTTGTTTTCATATATATATATATATATATATATATATATATATATATATATATATAAATTACAATAAGTTTACCAAGGTAATCAAAATGGTAAACTTAAAATATATTATAAATATTAAAGAGTTAATATTTACAAGTAAAATAAACTCAGCCAGATGTAAAAGCTCAATAAAACCGAAAAGGAAATAGAGTTTATAATATCAACAAATGATTAATAAAACATGTTAAAAGACATCTCGAAAAAGAGTTAAAAACATATTTAATTTTAAAAAAGGAAACACAAGATAAGTGAATAGTCCTTAATCCGCGGAGTTTCGAAGAAATACTCTCCTTCTCATCAGAGGGCAGGAATTAGCAAAATGCAGGATCAGATTTTGCCAAATAAAAGTATTTAATGAAACTACAAGTAAGTCACAGATCTTACTTGTTTAAAAAAAGGGTGAGGTAAGGGGAACAGGAGGCAAATAAAAAATGTTAAAAGATTTCACATGAATGGATAGTCCGGTGAAGGGTAAAAATCCAAAAATGGTAAAATCCAAAACGGTCGAATATATATATATATATATATATATATATATATATATATATATATATACAGTGATGATCATATTTATTGGCACGGTAAAATAAAAGTTAAATTTTGTCTAATAAATTCTAAAAAAAAGGATTAAATTAAAGAAAATAACAAAGTATATTATGTATTTTTAACTGGCCTTTCCGATGCAGCAATCGGATTTTAGAAAAAATAAATAACAAAGGAACAACAAACATAATTGCAAAAAACCCTTGTTCAAAATTATTGGCACAGCTTTGTTTTTCTTTTAGTATCAGTATAATATCAATCAATTTCCGGTTTACGTACTTTCTGAACTTTTTTATAGCCGTATTATGCTTGTTTAACGCTAATTCAGTGAATATTTTTTTTCAGATAATTTTTAGATAGCGATTTATTTAAACTATTATAAGTGACTAAATTATAATTTTCAATCGCCATGGTTAAAACTAAGGAACACAGTGAAGACGTCAGGAAGCTTGTTGTAGCATGCCATACTAATGGGGAGGGCTATGATAAGATTTCAAAGAAGCTAAACCTTCCCAAATCCACTGTAAGAGCCATAATAAACAAGTTCAAATCGCAAGGCCACGTTATGAGTTTAGAGGGTAGAGGGAGAAAAAGGATTCTTTCCCCAAGAGATGAACGGAAAATTGTTCGACAAGTAAAACAAAACCCAAGGATCTCTGTTGGGGAGATTGTTGATGAACAGAGCACCTCTGGAGTGAATGTATCTCGACATACAGTTGGTAGAGTTTTGAAGAGAGCTGGTTTAAAAGCATGTCGTCCGAGAAAGACTCCCTTATTGAAGCCTATGCACCTGAAAGCAAGGCTAGCCTTTGCAAAACGTCATATTGATAAAGATGTTGCATTCTGGAAACGTGTTCTATGGACTGACGAAACGAAAATAGAGTTATTTGGCCATAATAAAGTGTCTTATATTTACAGAAAATCTGGCGAAGCTTTCCTGCCTAAGAACACCATACCCACAGTGAAGCACGGTGGAGGCAGTTTGATGTTTTGGGGATCCTTTGCTGCCTCTGGACCAGGGCGACTTGTTAAGGTCACAGGTAGCATAAAAAAGGAAGATTATGTTAAAATATTGGATGAAAACCTGAAAGACTCTGCTAAAGAGCTCTCACTTGGTCGTCGTTGGTGGTTCATGCAAGATAATGACCCAAAGCATTCGGCTAAACTGACTAAGAAATGGCTTGAGGACAATCATATTAATGTTTTGGAGTGGCCATCACAAAGCCCAGACCTTAATCCAATTGAAAATTTATGGAGAACATTAAAATTGAGGGTAATGCAAAGGAAGCCTAAGAATCTTATTCAATTGGAGGATTATTGTCAGGAAGAGTGGGCTAAAATTACTACTGAAGAGTGCAACAACTTGGTTGTAAACTATGAAAAGCGACTGAGGAAGGTAATCAAGGCCAAAGGCTATACAATTGATTATTAAATAAATCGTGCCAATAATTTTGAACAAGGGTGTTTTGCAATTATGTTTGTTGTTCGTTTGTTATTTATTTTTTCTAAAATCAAATTGCTGCATCGGAAAGGCCAGTTAAAAATACATAATATACTTTGTTATTTTCTTTAATTTAATCCCTTTTTTAGAATTTATTAGACAAAATTTAACTTTTATTTTACCGTGCCAATAAATATGATCATCACTGTATATGTGTGTGTGGGGGGGGTATGTGTCTGTGCCTGTGTCTCTGTCTGTGTGAATCCACCTATTACTCTATTATCTATATATTTACTTATTTGTGAATCTATCTATCTACCTATCTATCTATATATGTCATGCAGATGTACTTCATTAAATGCATACACGACAGAATCGTAACTGCATCTTCTTGTATATATACATTTATACTTATATATGTGTAAGCAACATAATAGTTCTTACCCCGCCTTCCTGTATCACTTCTTCATCTTCTCTCTTCCATTGTTCTTCTTTTTCCTTTTCCACATTTTCCTTGTACAGTTCTTACACCATTCCAATCTTTCCGTCACTTTTTTTCATGGTTCATTCTTTATTTTCTCTATTCGCCTTCTGTCCCATCGTCTAAAATGCAATTTACATTAAAATTGTACACGGTGAGAATTTATCCAGCAAGATTAACACGTTGATTCCCTCATAGATTGAAGCTCAGTCGAGCATTTGCTATGGAAATAACAGAAGAGTTAAAAAAAATCTTTTACAAGAAAGTCAATACTTCTAAGCCCGAAAGCTATTCGAGGATTAAGGGTTAATCAGTGTACGGTAGTCACTGGAACAACAGCATACTAACAGTTAATATTTGGACTCTGGTATACTATTTATTATTTGAGGGAACGGCTCAATAAGAATTTTATTCCCCTTAGACTTCAAGACGACAATATTATAGTCAGCTGAATAGCAGCCCAGTTTAACAGAGTTCCACATGCGCGACCTTTTGGGAAAATTTTTGTTAGTGGAATCCACGTTTGTATACAGACACGGATAGAGAGTGGGGAAATTCTTGATAGTAGCCTTACGTAGACGAATATTGTTTGTGAATGTTTGCAAATCGATCAGACAAGCACTTGCCATGAAAATATGATTAATACTTAATTCGCAATTGTATATCTCTTATATATATATATATATATATATATATATATATATATATATATATATATATATTATTTCTTTATTCTTTTTGTTTATCATATTTTCTTTTCCCTGCAGTAATTTCCAACCGTAAATACGATGTAAACTTTTAATTCTCAATTATATTCTTCGTTATTCATATTAAATTCTTAATTCTATGTTTCTCTCTCTACGTATTCTATTTTCAAATTTAAGCGTTTTATGCGCACTAAATAACCGCGTGGATTACTCGCAAATTTATATTAATCTTCCTTTATTCGGTTCATGCATTAAACCTAAGTTTCTCATCAGACACAAAATAAAGAGGATATATAAAAGCTATAAATTTTAAATTAATAGTCCAAGCACAGATATTGCTCTCAAACATATATTGTATAGCATTCTATTCACTTTTCTAGCCTTTTTTATTGGATGTAGAATTTTTTTCCCCCATAAAATCCCTGAAGTTAAGCCATCTTGAGTCTGGCTGTGATAATTTGATGCCAATCGAATAATACGGAGGTCTGTAAGTAACGGGAATCTCTATAATTCATTCCCTATTAAAAAATAAACAAACATGTACATGCCGTAAAGCCAAAGTAATATTAAAAAATTATTGTAAGTAATTTGAAACTAATATATAGTAAAATAAACATCAACTGTGTTCCAGAAGTCATCAACAACAATATTAACTAGAATACTTTTTTCTGGCTTTAAAGTCAAAACGGTTTTTAAGTCGAGGATAGCACTTGGGATTATTTCTATCATTCAAATTATTGTAAGTAATATACTCATCTCGTAAAATCCATTATAGAAAAATGTTCGATTCTCAACGATACCACCAAACAATTTCATGGCATTAATCTCCAGGAAATACCGCTGAGCATTTTATCAGTGAGCGATCATTGGTAATCACGCGTTCAGAATTACTAGTAAGTTAGATAATAATAATAAGAGGAAGAAGATTAATGATAATATTAATATTAATAATAATAATAATAATAATAATAATAATAATAATAATAATAAACTGCAGCATATGATAACTCGATAAGAACCAATCACATCAAGGCAAATATCGATCCAACGCGAGACGAGGCTATAAACCATATAGTAAAAGACGAGTCTATAAACCATATAGTAAGTGAACACAACAAACTGGCCCAAAAGGAACACTAGAACAGACACGATCAAGGTGGAAGGGCAGTGAACTAGAAATGATGCAAACAACTACATTTCGAACACACAGACAAGTTGTGCAAGCATAAGCTGGCAACAGCACTTGAAAATGAGAATCAGAAAATCCTATGGGACATGTACATAAAATCTGATAAACCCATCCAAGCAAGAAAACCAGATGTCGTAATAAGTTACAAGAAATAAAAAAATCTTCTAAATCGTAGACTTTGCTGTTCCAGCTGACCACAGGGTGAATATCAAAGAAAAGGAGAAACGGGGCAAATACACAGAGCTAGCCAAGAAGCTGAAAGGGGTATGGAAGATGAAGAAAATCAACACATTCCTATAATAGTATGAGCACTAGGAAAAATCCCCAAAAACATTAAAAAAAAAAGAAGGGAAGAAATTTGAATCAGAGGAATGGCTGAAAAAATACAGCGAACAACAATAATGGAGAGAGTTGAAATATTAAGGGGAACCCTTGAATGTGTAGACTAACACAGACGAACCAAAAACCTTGATCAGACAAACTGCTACAAAGGCAACCTTTGAAGCGCTATATGGAAGCAAGATTATTGAAGCTGCATACCTATAAGTTCTCTAATCCTACTCCATCTCCCCATTTACCACTTCACTGTCCCCCTCCGCTATCACAATATGAGTGAAGCCAAATAGCCAAGCAGTCAAGGAGGAAATAAAGACCGAGGAGTGAGCACTCACCAGACTTCCACTGTATAAGTGCTAAGAGAACTGGGACCTTGGGGAGGCTTATTGTTACTCAGATTTCAGTAAAGACCAATGGCAAGCAGCTTTTGTAACAATGCAAATGTATTTGCAAACGGTATCGAAAGAAATCTGGGGAGACTTGTTGTCACTCAGCTTCCAGTAAACAGCACAGGCTGTATTCAATTAGATCTTTGATAACCTTTGTGAAAGCTCTTTGAGAGCCAATAATAATAATAATAATTATAATAATAATAATAATAATAATAATAATTATAATAATAATAATGATAATTATAATAATAATGATAATAATAAGTATAATAATAATAATAATATATTTGATTATTAATATATTAATGATTATAATAATAATAATTATTATAATAATAATAACAATAATAATAATAATAATAATAATAATAATAATAATAATGTTGTTGATAATGATGATGATGATGATGATGATAACAACAACAACTGCAATAATAACAATAATAAGAGGGAGAATTGGCCTGAAATTGGCCTGAGAATTTGTTAAGATCAAAGTGTAGTATCTGTTCTTCAGATGCTACACTTCAGTGTCTTATTCTCTCTCAGTGGAGGGGAAATACTTCACGACTGAGACAATTTTTATTTTTGTTCCTTTTCTCCACATTAACAAACGACCCTAGTGTCTAACTCTTTCCCGTGAGGAGACATTGTAAATAGGAACAATAATAAGAAGGAGAATAAAAAGAAGACATCATGGCTCTATTATGATAAAGAGCAGCATCGAAAATTCTCGTATGAAATATGCAGCGATCTAAAGCAAATTCTAGCAACCAATATGTTTTTTTTTCTATTTCAAAGAGCACATGTACATGTAAATGCAATTATTGAGGTTAATTTCATGAGCTAATAACTTAACACCGGTCAAATAATGACCTTAAGTTTTGTCATATGCGTTACTATGTTCCATAGCGGCAGCTCGTGTAACACAAATACTTTTTAGGTTAAACCTTAGCACTACACTTACCTTATATAGCGTGAGAACATGTTTTTCTGTCACAGTAAATTATATGTTGCCGACACTCTGTACGGCAGAGACTACTTGTGCTACTAGATCGACGTATGGTTTTACTCAATGTTAATTCGTTTTTTTTTATAATCAATTAATATTAAGATTAAGTTTACGTGTTTGACCGTGTTCCATAATATATTTCGAAAATGATTTATAATTAATACTATTTTAAATTACTTGAAATATGTGTGGACCAGTAATGTTGTTACATAGTAATTTTGCTGTAAACGACAGAAAATCGAACGAATTTATAGTGAACTAGCGGGAGTGGTTAGAGTGGCTGACAATATATTGTTAGTGAGTCGCCATTTCAAAAGTAAAAACAGAAATGTATTTGGGTAATATAAGACGGAATCGAAACCGGAAGAGTAGCATTCAAAACTGGTGACGTTTCGACTTTACTGACTTTACTGACGCACATAAAGTGATTAAAACTAAAATTAAACCAAGATGAATGTACAAAATGTATAAGAATTTATCTTTTTTCAATTGTGACCGATTTCAACTCTTCAAAAACTATTTTAGACAGATGAAGCATGAGTAAACAATCCAAACATTTTGCCGCTCTCCGACTTTTAGTTTCAGAGGAGAATGAGTTTGAAAATATGGTGACAGAAAGACAGACAGACAAACAGGCATGTAACTATTTATATATGAGATAATATATATAATTATTCACTTTTTCTTGGTGGAGAGGCAAGTCTACGTACAAAGTGTGTTGTATATATTGATATTTAGTTTCAGGAGAGAAAGTCTTTTTTTCTGGACATATTACACAAAATCGCATACCAGGAGTATAAGCAGTTACCAAGATACGAAACAATTTGTACAAGTCTAAGTTGCTGACCCAATAACGAAAATATGTTTCTATTGCATATATGAACCGATTTTTAACGCAACATGAAACCATTAATAATGAGAGCAAATATATGTCTATCAATATAAACAGAAGAAATGCTGATAGGGTAGTTTCTCTATTCGAATATGTATCAATGTAGATTGTTAGCTCATGACATGTAACAAAATTAGAGTTACTAGCATGGGTGTCCGGCGTTGTATGTTGAGCCAAAAAAAAAAACGGTAATTTTTTTTAACGTTGACCCCTTTTATGAACCCTTAACATTTATTGTTTTGGGCTGTAATCAAGTTATTAAGTTAGGCCCATGTCCAGGACACCTATATCTAAAATTTCAAGTGTTTAGACCCCAAATTGTCGGAGGAGTTTGGTAGCGTTTTCAAAGGTGAAATCGTTGAACTTTGACCCTTTAATTGCCAAATTTCTGACCGAACACCGATCACATCCATTTTCGCAAATCTCAGTACCCTGCATATCAAATTTCGAGTCTGTAGACCCAAAATTGACAGAGTTATTGCGTATGAAAATGTACACACACAGACACACAGACAGA
This sequence comes from Euprymna scolopes, assembly GCF_053919585.1. NCBI lineage: Eukaryota > Metazoa > Mollusca > Cephalopoda > Sepiida > Sepiolidae > Euprymna > Euprymna scolopes. The sequence goes on from NC_136509.1 coordinate 79,042,657, forward strand.
CACACAAACAGACAGATACACAGTCACGTTCACTTATATAGATATACTAGCATGGATGCCCGGCGTTGCCCGGCTGTTTGGAGGTGTATGATGAGCAAAAGAAAAACGGTCAATATTTTTAAAATTTTACCCCTATTATGACCCATTAACATATATTGTTTTGGGTTCAACTTAAGTTATTAAGTTAGATCCATGTCCAAGGGACCTATATCTAAAATTTCAAGTGTTTAGACCCAAAATTGTCAGAGAAGTTTGGTAGAGTTCTCAAAGGTCAAAT